>NW_021319161.1:985019-1038380 GCF_001605985.2 Dendrobium catenatum
ATATATATATATATATATATATATATATATATATACACACACACACACACACAAGTATATAAGCCGATCAAGTAATAAAGTGATAAGAAAGTGTGTCGATCCCACGACGAAGTGTTTAGCTTACTTACAATTAAATTACTAATATCTAATATAGATGCATGATATATCCTGCTAACTAAAAATGGTTGTTTTGGAATTTTTAGCACTTTATGGATACTTGTAAGATAAAAGGCATAAGAGTTGACATTAGTACTTGCTATGCATTTACATCATCAGCCCAAAACTCAAAGATTTAGCCAGGCATGAATAGTATAAAAAGTAAACTCATGTTAATTTCATTCATATAAGAAAAAGATATAGGAGAAATGTCAATAGGAAAGATCAATTGATATTCTCCACACTCGTTCTTTCTCCAATAATAGAATTGCTTAAACAATACATGCTAAGATCTCTAAATAAAAGTATATTACCCTTCATTAGCCTCTCTTAGATTTTACTCTAAGGTGAAACTAAAGAAAGGCACTCAAAAGTACAAGTCACCACTAAAGATGATAGAACTCCTTGATAAAAGAATTTAAAAACTAATAATAATAAGTGCAGAAAGGACCTCAATCATTACAACAATCAAAGTGTTAACGTTGTAGTGTTGTAAATGAAATATCACCTCAGCACTATCAGACTTTCTCAATTGTGGCGTTGTACTGATATGGTGCGATGAGCTGTTGAATCGACACGTCTATTGATTGAGTTGGCATGGCTCCTCAATTTTGTAACGGCTGTGCCGTGGTGCTGGAAAAGTTGAGCACCACAGTGCTTGAAAGTATAATATGGCACAGTAGCATTGTGATAATTAGTGCTCCAACATTCAAATTCCTGAGACTCAAGTGCTATATTATTGATTTGTAACACTGCAGTGTTGTAATGTCTGAATAAAGGCACTAGGGGATTGTAGATGACAACACTACAATGTAGAATCTGTGGGTACTATGACGCTCATTCAACATTTGTAAAATTTTGTCTTCTCATGAATATTTCTTACACAAACATAACTAAAATAATATATTTTTACTTAATTTTAATATAATAAATAATACATAATTTACACTTGATAAATTCCCCCAACTTAAGCTCTTGCTTGTCCTCAAGTAACGGTGAAATCACCTATTGATTAACTTAATATCCAAAGTAAAAATTGATAATTTAAAATTACTAAAATAACTGATCATAGTCTCAAAGTGATTTGGAATTATTAGAGTTATAGTTCTAATTTGAAAGTTCATCATAATATCCCAATCAATCACTCTTGTTATTGCTTGCATTAAATCTATCCTCTACAAGTGTATTTGTAAAATTAACTTTTGATTTTATAATTGAATAATATATTACTTAGGGATTAGTAGTTCTTGCAATTAAATTAAAAGTTTATTAGTGCACAATCATATATATCAATTCACTCACCTTGTCCTATTTTATTTATAGTATTAGGGTGGTTTTTGACTTGAGCTTTAACTAATATCAATTTTTGAAAGTACTTATCATTTTCCTTTTTCAAAATTTTTATTTGATTTTTCATATTTTTACTTGTGGAGTACATAATTAATAATTTTGAATATCCATTTTGCTTTCATCCTCAAATAATCCTAATTGAGTTTATGTTTGGATTTAGTAAGAGAACTAATTCCATAATTAGTTTACTATGATCTTTCTAATTTAAACTACCCACTTCTTTCCCTAAACTTAATTACCCATTCTTTATCTCAATAGTCAGTGCATGAGTATATAGTTTCTAGAGTTCAAGTCAAGTCAGTAACTTAAATGATATATATTAATAATTATTGAGCTTTACAAATTATGAATTATTATGCATTCTTCATTCAAACTATCATCTAGGATTTAATTATGATCTTAATTTTATATAATTTTTAATTGCCATTTTTATTTTGGCTAAATAAGTAATCATAGTGCAAGCACTATGTAGAGAATGAATTTAAACAGTTAAGCACAAGGGAAAATGTTGCCAAATGTAAATGAAATAGAAAAAAATCAAAATTTACAAGAACAAATAAAAAATGAATATAAAATAATCATGGCTTCTCGTTGAATGGTAATAAGTTCAAGGGAACTATAATATAACTACTATAAATAAATACTAGATAACCAATGCATGAAGCACTATTCTCCTGATCCATTTCCTTCTAAGATCCACAAGATATATTCTCATAAAAAATTAACAATGGCTCTCATAACCATTACACAACTTCACTATAATGTCATTAAAGCAGTCGCAACACTGGGGGGATCCCCCCAAGTAAAAGAACTAAAAAATATATAAAAGAAAAAATATGCTATAAATAAAAGTAGTAATATCCAACTTTCTCCTCTCTCTCTTAAGTTTTCCAAGAACAAGGAAAATGACTCCTATTACTCGGTTTCACAATCCTCCTCCTCCTCCTCATCTTCATTAGGTCGGGTCCAAACAAATGACCGATATTTTGGAGAAGTATGAAAATACAGCTGGTTTTGATTCTCAATAAAGAGGCTTGTTCTTAACATCTCCACTAAAGCCTCATTGTATTCAACTGTATAGTGGTAATGATTTTCTTGTATACCCGAGTAGTTAAATGCCCATTCCCTTCCCTGTTCATAGAATTTAGTCACACCCTACATTTGTTCCCTCAAATCAACCACCTAATTAATTAAAGATTTAGGAGTCCTAGAACTTTTATTGCTGTTATTGTTGGGCCTACTAAACAAATGAGGCCATTAAGGCAACCCTCTCTAAAAATACTTTTTTAAATCTCTTTATTTTTTTTCTTTAGTGAGAGCAAAAATAGGAAAAAAAATATTCTTCGCTAGGATCTTCCCTCACACCAGCATTTACATATAAAGCATAAATATGACAATGATGTGCCAAGCCTACAAAAGTAATTCCTCTAATAATGTAAGTTCAAGAAGAGTGAATAAACTTCCCCACATTTATTATGTAACCAACCTAAATTGCATAATTAAGAACAACACGGTATTAGTTACCTCTTTAATGTTTTTGCTAGGTAAAAGTCAAGTAGATATAAAGTAATGACAAGCTTTTGATATTTTGGTTAAGCAAGATGCATGAAAATTAATAATTTTATTCTTCCTCTTCTTCCACAAAAATACACTAATAGGCTAACACAGTGCTCTCAGAATTTTCTCAAAATAATAGGCTCCAAAAAGGGGTGTACTGATCAAACTAAAATCTTTGAAGCTTATATAGATGATTGATGGTTACAGGATAGAAGGGTACCAACTTACCTCGCACATAACTCTTATTCTCCATAGTCTTTTTCCAATTAGCAAAGAACTCCCTCACTACATTAACTACTTATGCAAAGGATTCTTCACACAACTGCTTCCAACCTTAGTTTATTATCATTTGCATAACCTACCCACCCGGGTTTTGGAAGCCTCTCTCAAGGATCAACTATTTGTTAATCACTATCATCCTAAACCTTTGCTCAGCCTCAACAGAAATGAATATGCTCTTATTATAGGATAATAAAACATGCTTCTTCTTGTCAAATATTTTTTTAGGTCCATTGCTCACACAACCACATAAGAAATATAAAAATTTTTGAAATGAGAGAAATAACAAAGTGAAAAATTCTAAAATAGATACATCCTATATATAAACATCATGAGCACTACAATGCTTAAACATATAGAAAATAATAAAGAGTCAAAAAAGTAGATGCAACAGTGGTACAAGATACGTGGCACTATGGCACAAACATTAGAAAATTTAGAACTAGCTTTTTGATTGAGAAATGCAGCACAATGATGGTTGACACACATGAGTGCTTGAACTAACATAATAATGATTTTGACCTAACACTACTACACTATCAATAGCACTGCGATACAGGAAGTTGTTGTTTGACTAGAACAGGGATGTAAGATAGTGATGCAATATGAAGCCAAGTTTAATGCATTGGCTAGGTACACTTCTATTTTAATTCCTACTACTAAACAAAAATGTTATAGATTTTTGTAAGGATTGAATAGAGAATTGGGATATCCAAAATTTTATGTTAGTAAAACAAGCTCTAGACTGATAGAGATTGATTTAACAAGATTAACATTCATGTATGATGCGGGATCCAAATATGATGCTAGTAGGAAGAGAATAAGAGATGAATAAAATAAAGATAGATAAAGTGTTAGTGATAAGAAAATCAGATATATTGATTCAAGAGGACTTGGTCAACATCATCTATAGGTAGCAGCAACAAATGTATTCATTATTGAAGAAGATATCCGAGTCAGTGCTACCTTCTGATAGGATGATGCTTTTAATGTGGAAAAAATGAAAAAAGGTAGTGGATTATCCTTAGAGATGATTTAGAGGAAGAACTGATTTTGGAGCATAATAGTCTGAGAAGACTAAAGGATAAGATTGCATGATATAGAGTATATAGTGAAAGTATATACAAATAGGCCTAATAATAGAGCCGTCAGTGGTCCTCGTGTATCAATAATACCTACTATAGTAATGCCATAACATATAATTTGTAGTACTAGGAAGTTTGATAACAATCTGAGAGTTCAATTAATAAGAAATTTATTTTGAATGATTGATTAACATAAAATTTCATTACATAGCTATAGGATCCCAAGTTACAGAAGATTGGCTACTGATGATAACGAAGATATTTAATATCATATATTACCTAGAGTACTAGTAGGTGTTATTAATGGTCTTTCTGTTTGAAGAAAAGGTTGAGATATGGTGGATATGATGGAAAAGAGAGAAGTTCCAGGGGAAAGTTAATGCAGAGATTATTTGGGATGAATTTGTAACATCTCAGATTGTTAACTATCGAGATATTATACACTTTAGCCTAAGAGCCTCACAGTTTTGTCATGTTGGTGTAACTTCCCAATAGGTCACCCATCTCAGAATTGCTCTGGATGAGCATGCTTAACTGCGAAGTTCCTTATAAAAATTCTAGCCATTATACCAAAAGGCACCTTGATATTTAAGAATTTGCTTTCATTTATTTAAGGGGTTTCACAATCTACCCCATTTAAGTAACTGATGTCCTCATTAGCATATGTATCCCAAAATCATTCACCAGGTAGATAGGACTCTAGAGGTGGCCCCTATAAGTTCAGGTGGTGGCTTTCGTAATGTAGCACTTTATCCCATATAGGGTTCAAGAGGTGGCTCCATGGCATAACACTTAGATCCCATCTTCTGGCTGGTGTATTGCTCTAATACCATTTGTAACAACCCAAACTTTTAACTATTGAGATATTATCTACTTTGACTTAAGAGCCTCACAATTTTGTCATGTTGGTGTAACTTCCCAGTAGGTCATCCATCTTAAAATTGCTCTGGATGAGCATGCTTAACTACAAAGTTTCTTACAAAAATTTCAGCCATTATACTAGAAGGCGTCTCGATGTTTAAGAGTTATCTTTCTTTTACTTAAGGGGATTCACATAATTTATGTTGCGGATCTATGGCTTATAATTTTGATGATAGCAAACATTCTTTTTCTCTATGACTGCTTTCTACTAACGTTTCAGGTCCACACTATCAGACTGCAATCTGGAACCAGCTCAAGATTGGGTAGACTAGGCCTGTGTCTGTTTATAATCTTTTTCCTTTCTTGAGTCTATTGTATTTGGTGTGGCATCTGATGATTTGTATCTTAGAAGATTTTCTACTGTGCCCTAAAAGTTTTCTATTTTTGGTAACATCGTCCGGGACAATATTTATATCGTCCTGGACGATCTGACAAAAGTAGAAACCCTAATTAGGGCATCCTCTTTAAAGCATCCGTCTTTATGCAAAACATATCGTCCTGGACAATTTTATATCGGCCAGGACGATCGGCTCAATTCAGAAAGAATTTGCCACCAAATCTGTTTAGAAATAACCTATTTTTGGACATCGTCCTGGTGGATCGTCCTGGACTATAAAATATCGTCCTGGCCGATCCAGGTCAATTTTTCCAAAATTTCTCAGGCTGTTTTGGAAAGCATTTAATGGGGATTTTGTCCAGGCCGATCGCAAGATCGTCCGGGACGATTAGACATTGTCCAGCTTCATTTCAGGGCGATATTCAGGATGATTTTTTCTCATATTTGTGCTAATTGGCCAGGACGATTTGGCTATCGTCCTGGACGATAATGGCGGCAACTTGCATTAATGAGCTCATTTTGAGAGCTTCTATTTAAGCTATGGCAAGGAACTTTTTAAGTGTCTTTGGCAGCCATTGTAGCTTCGTTCTTGTGGGGGAAACTTGAAGAGAGAGCTTGAAAGGGAGAGAGGAAAGGGTGGAGTTTGAGAGGGAGAAGAACTTGTGTACAAGAATAAAAAAGAGGGGGATTGTTTAAATAGGTATCGAAGACCTGTACTATTACATCTTTTATCTAGGAAAAATTTTTAATTTAAAGGCCTCATCTAGCTGTATCTATGATTCTGACTAGTTGATTGCTAATTTGAAGACCTCACACCATTGTATCTTTGATCTAGGTAAGATGAACTAAAGGAAAGTGCCTCCCAACCTCCATGTATGGGGAGGGGATGTTGAGAGGCTGCCTAATTTTTTAATGACTAAAGACCTCATATAATTAATAAACATAAATAAAAGAAAATTATTTTATTTAAAATAATTATGAAATACAATAAAAAAGAGGCAAATTTGATCATGAAAACTATTAATATGTTCTAATAGTTTGTATGATAATATGAAGGTTTCTAGGTTATAATTTGAAATAACTATTTTGTGGAAAGTAAGCATTGAATTAAACAACTATGCATGATATGTCATCTTTACTCCTTATGAAGCTTGTACAAAGGAAAAAAATTAAAGATTATTACTTTTAGAAGGAAACTATATATAACAACATAAGATGTTCAGGACTATCCCTCAACTTCTTATTATGGCACTAATAATTCTCATTTGGAGAAGATGAAAATGTGTCATGAATATCATAAATTGTATACTTCAAATATGGATATGTTTACATTTAGTTGTGATGTTTCTTATGCAACTTATAGAACTGATTGCTCTACATTTGTTTCATATAATACATTATTAGACTATTCAAAATTATTGATTTGAAAGTTAAAATACATGAAAATTCTCAAAGACTTAGTAGCTGGATTTCCAAATGGCCAATTGATTCCAAAGGAATCTCTCGTAAGCAATCCAAGATAATTTAAATTGTCAATAATGCAAAAGAGGAGAAACTAAAACTAGAAAAATATTTTTTTTCCAAATGAAGAATATGCCAATGGATCTGAAATTCTAATTATAATTATAGGGGATGAATCAAGCCAGCTAATTACTGAGGTTAAAAATACATGCAAATTCTCAAAGACTTAGTAGCTGGATTTCCAAAAGGTCAATTGATTCCAAAGGAATCTCTCATGAGCAATCCAAGATAATTTAAATTGTCAATAATGTAAAAGAGGAGAAACTAAAACTAGAAAAATATTTTTTTCCAAATGAAGAATATGCCAATGGATCTGAAATTCTAATTATAATTATAGGGGATGAATCAAGTCTGCTAATTACTGAGGTTAAACTACAAGCTCGTGTTTTGGTTAAATCAACAGATAATATCTACAAGTAAAGTAATTTATCGGGATGTAGTATCTTTGATATGCTATATTTTTATGTCTAATTAGAAGCTGAGAATGCTGTTGAAAAGAAAAAGGCTGAAGAGGATATCTTATTATAGCATTAGTGGAAGGCTAGCTAAAATGATGATAATTGAAGCTTATATTGCCTTATTGTTTGCATTCCTGTTGATTGAAAGTATAATAGTGAAAGAAACAATTACTCATTATCTTCCCAATATTCGCATGTGCTTTGATACTACATCAAGGTCCTAAATGCATGATTTGAGAATGTTTCATAGGTGATTTGCTATGTAGTGCTTAAGAGCCATGTTGACGGCTATGTTAACTGAAGATCATAATTGAAGGCAGTCTTTATCTTTTAAATGCTCCTAAGTATTAAAATTTGTCATTATGGTGCTATAAGTTTGATAAACATTTAAAAATCCAAAATCCTAAAATAAGATATTTTAGATAAAATAAATCACTTAAAAACTTAAAACTTAAATTCATCCGTCTTCCATAACTGTTTTTCAAGGGTGATAAATTTGAAATTAATTTCAACTTATAAAGAGTGAATGTTTATCGATAAGGTGCCTTGTGTCAGGTTGGGTCTACTACCTCCTCTAGCTAAGTAGACAATGGTCATGATAGCCAGGATGATGGAATCTTAGGATCTTGATCGGGCTTGTCTTCATTTCCACTGTCACCTCTTTTAAGTATCTAGTGATAAATTTAAAATCATAAGCTCTAAAATTAAAGCCAAATTCAAACCCTAAAACTGTTACTATTATATGATAGGCTTGTGACCTTCTTAATGACTAGCCTTAATCATAAATTCTCTTGAATCATCAAGAGGGGTAATTAACTATAAGGGCTTGTGCCTATAGAAAACCTGAACTCAGATCATAAAGTCCTCACAAAATGAGAATGAAATCTTTGTGTAGTGTCTTATCTAAAAGCTAAACTGCCTTCTAAAAATTTACTCAAAACTTATATCCATTAAAACTCTCCTCAACAATAAAAAAGAGTAGTGTGTAGAGGCCGAGGCGTGAATTATTTGGAGCCCATAGATTTCAGGCTACTTTATTGGAGACTGGTTTCTCTTTCTATCTTTGAGTAGTCGTACATTTAAGCTATAATTGCAATAAAGTTTTTAAAGCTATGACAAAATGAAAATCTTAATAAATTCATTAAAAAATTTTTAAGCAGGGTTTCTAGAGTATTCAAATAACTTTCTTATATTATTTTATTCTACCTAATTTCTACATTTTGAAAGTGTGGGGTGATGTATCAACTTTTGATTATTAACTCTTACCTTTCATTTCTGCATAGTAGAACTACAGAACACTCCTTTTACCTTCGAATAGGAACTTGGGGCTAGCATTCATCTAGCTAATATTGTCATCAACATCATAGACTCTAAAGCCACCATCCAATTTGGTGGACTATAATTCTTTACAGCTATTATAAAGACTATGGTTGTTCCTGTCTGCGACATGAATTAATACTAAGGGTCTGTCAACAGAGCTCTTAGTATTAAAGTTTATAACAACAAACTTATTTGATAAAATGACCATGAGCTGCTATAACTATTACTACTAAAGCATTTCAACAAAATGGAACCTTAGTCATTGAGAGGCTTTCACATCCTGAAGTTATAACTATGAAGATGATTGTTGTTAAACAAAAGACTTCACTAATCTTATCAAGTGTCATCACACTACCAATCAAGCCTTTTATATCAAGGAGGTATGATCATGAAGCTTCCTGATCTAGAGGAAGATTATCTAGAAGGCAAAAGAAAAATATGAATGCAGAGCTATGAGCTCAATATTTATTTATCATCCATACATCAACACTACCAGCCTTAGAGCTAGAGACTAACATTCCTACCAATAATAAATATGAAAATATAAAATTGGTTAAAAGAAATAGCTTTAATAAAAAGGCCAAGAGAACCCCACCAAGAGAGTTACCATCTACCACAACAGCTTAAGATAAATAAAGATCAGTTCCATGCAATGAATATTAGAGCGTGGCACCTGGACCTCATATCTAGGAATTTGCCATCAAATGGTCTCGGTTTAAGGGAAAAGAAATTTGGAGGCTGAGGACTCATTAAAGAAGGGTAATTGAGAATAAAGTAAGTACAGGCATGATATCTGGTGCAACCTTCCAAAAATTTGCCTATAATAATAATTGTCAATAATGGATACCCAAGAAAAAGATTCCTATTATTGACATTTGTGATGGACGACACCTTAGAGAATCTTCTAAGGAATCTCATTGTCGACTAATTTTATCCCATTTATCCCCTTAGAAGATGGTCAATTTTAACTGTATTCCTCCAATCGAAGATCCATTGAAAGCTTCCCTCATAAATACAAGTATAAGAAAATGAAGACAATGAAGACACCATGGAAGTTGAGGTAGTCTGTATGGTAGGGCATGGTAATGAGCTACCTCCTTTATGTGTCTACCAATAACACCATGAAGCAAGGCTTAATGCTGCAAGAATAACCCCTAAATAGGAGCAATCTCACTATGATCATCTCAAAGAAGAAATCTCCTTGAATGATGAACAAGTGGTACATAAAGAAGAGTCACTTTTTGACATTATCACATTAGCATAGGTATAAAGGTGTATAAAGTGCCAGATGAAGGAAAAAAATAAAGAGTTATCAAAGCTAAATAATAAGATGATATAAATGATAGAATTAATGATTATAATTTTGTAGTTGATGCAAAAGAGTATTCTTGTTAAACATGCATATGCTAAGCCAACAAATTATCAGATATCTAGTTAGCTAGCTAATCACCAGATATTTAGCAGTAATCCTACTAATTTGCTAATTTACTCAATTCTCAAAGGAATTGGAGTATGAACCACACATAAAGGAGGAAATAAAACTGGTCATCTAATTTTTTTGCCTACCCCCCAAAATGTCACGAGCACATTCGAGCCTGTAATAGCTGCACAACTAAAGTTTATCATCAGTAAAAAGAATAGAGCTTTCATTGCCTCGTAACAAGTGGAAAAATTCATGAGTAAGGGTCACCGAAACCTAGTTGGAAACAATCAGGTGCCACACATTAAAGGCTATTCGGTGCCCAAGTTCAAAACTTTTAGCAGCATTGTCAATTCAAAGCAACACCTAGCACAATTTAAAGCATTTTATGGAAATGCATGGGGTAATGACACAATACTTTTTCTTCAGTTCATTAGCAATTATACATCAATTTCTTTTGAACGGTTTATTGAGATACCAAATGATTTAGTAAAGACTTTTGATGTGGTCAAGTCTATGTTCATAAAGAGATTTTCCAATGCTATAGAGAATACCATTATTGTTGACCTTGTCTTAGGAAAATAAAAAAAGGGATGAGTTGGTGACGAAGTACATAACGTGCTGGCATAATTTGAGTAGGAAATATGAACAATAATTAGAAGAAGAGCATGCCATTCAATAGTTAATGCGAAATATTTATGATAAGATTCTATGATTTTTATGCATGGCACTGATTACCACTTATCATGAGTTACTAGACACTGTTGCCAAGTTTGGAAAGTTGAATCTATCAAAGTCAGAAAATCATTCAAATAGACTCTGAAGAAATAAAGTTATGGACACTAGAAGAGATGAAATATATTCTACATCATCTTTTTAGAATTGATAAAGAAAAAAATAATCTACTTATAAAGATGATAAAGGAAGGCAATATGTCAATCCTAAACCCCATCTAAAATTAGTATTGGGAGGAAATGACAAGTCTCAAACTTTTTATAGTGGAAGAGAGCGTACAAAGAAAGGAATCAATAATCGAATCACACCCCTTATGGATAAGATGAATAAATAACAATCTTTCAATAGATAAAGTGTGGCTAAACTATACAAGCAAGCGCTTAATGTTGGCCTTGAATTACTAGAATGCAAAAGACCTGAAAAAGTTGATTAGACCAATGATCCAAATTAATGTCCATATCACCATGTTGTTAGCCACCCAATTGAAGATTGCTATATTTTTAAAGATCGACATGAAAGAAAATATTAAAATGGTGAATTCACACTATTAAATAGTGTTTTAGTTAACCAAAGAAGGGAATCAGTTAAGGTAATTACATCCTCTCTCTCTCTCTCACCACCAACTGAAAAAAGGAGGCAAGTTTAAATAAAAAAATGATATTGAACAAAGAAGAATGGGAGAACACAATCTTAAAGAAAATAATGAAGATGATCAAAAAATTAAAAGAAGTCTTTGGTATCAAATGGAAATATCCTATTGAACTAATACCTGAACTAAAAGAAAATTCAAATTCAGATGCATAAACTTCCATGTCATTAGCTTGAGGATGTTCTGACCTTGCTAGTGCCTCCTGACATAACAAATGGTTTTTTAAGACCTCCTCAAGAAAGTCCAATAATTCAAATAAGTCAAATAGGGTAATGAAGAAGAGAATTTTATTGCAAAAGATCATGAATAATTTGGAGGATTATCATTAACAATTGAGGCAAATAATAACACTTGCATATTTTATGTTTGAGCTTCAAATTGAAATGAAAGATGATGAACAAAAAGATGAAAAATCACTCTATGTAGAAATATGTCGAGTTATCTCAGTAGCATCAAATGCATGCCAAATAACTCCTTTTGAAGATATTGATAAAAGTCATATGGTAATGTTTCCTACAAAAATGAACAAAAGAGATGAATCTAAAAAGATTAGAATCGTGAAAATGGGCATTTTGATGAAATAATATTTGAGTCCTATCTAATGGTGATGTAGACAAATAATAACTCAGAAAAAGATTTTTGCTTTCCAAGTGACGATGAATCAGATTAATAGATAACTTCAAAAATGAAAATGTGCAAGGTTGAATTGTGGCTCTAAAAAATTAGCAAAATCATCTAAAGCAATGAATGTTGGTTTTGAAGAAAAGGCTATGTCAGATGATGCTAAGTCAAATAAAGTAATTATGGTATAATTAAGAAGTGATAAAGTTTTGTCCCCTCCACCAAAGATGGGGTTATCATGTAATGATAAGGGAAAAGATATAACCATTAATGAAGAAATCATCCCCAAGGATTTTAAGAAGAAATACACTACAAATAAAGGAATAGAGTATAATACCATTTCCCATTTAAAAAAAATTCTATCCCAACTCAGCATATATGAAGCTCTTTTATGTCAAAAGATCTCCTAGAAGCTTTATTACAAGCTCTCAAAGATATTGAAAGAAATGAAGCATATTTTACATAAAATTGTTTGAGCAAAGTTCTTCATGCCCGAAATGAGCCAATTTTTACATTCTCTAATGAAAACCTCATGTTGAGAACTACATAACATATTCATCTACTATTTGTCTTGGAATAAAGTGACATTATCATAATAAATTGTATCATGATTGATTCCAACTCTTCAATAAATCATATGACCTTGCACACTTTAAGATCAGTATCTCTAGATATTCATCATCTTGGGTCAGATAAACTTGTGGTGCATGGCTTTAATGAGAAGAGAAAAAAAATTATAGGGTCATTTATTTTTCCCCTTAGTTTTGGAGAACTACATACAAAGGAAAAATTTCATATTGTTGATGCAGATAATTTATTCATTTGCTCTTAGGTAGACCTTGGCTCCATCAGAATGGTCTTGTTCCATCAACTATACACCAATGCATGAAATATCCAAAGGATGGATAAGAGTTCTAAATTTCTGGAGATATACAACCCTTTGCAATTAATGAAGTAATAATCTATAATAATGCCAAATATTTCATTCTCAAAGAGTTGAAGCCAATAAACTAGTCTAAAGATGAAGCACCGGCCTTAAGGATTATAAAAATATCCAAAGAAGTTGAAAAAAAAGTAGATAAAAAGAAAGAACATCACAATAAATCTTCCTAAAAGGATTAATACATTGCCCAAACTAAAAAAAGTTATACCTCATTTGGGAAGCAACACATAATAAGATGATTATATCTTTGAATCTTACATGCCTTTGATTAAAGGAGAGCCAAAGTGTGAATACTCAAATGGTTGTGAAGCTAATAATGCAAATAAGATACAATGTATCTTTTTAAGCAGAATGAGTAACATATAAATTTCAGAAGATATTTTTGTAGTTACACCCATTCCTCCACAAAATTTTAGAGAAAGCATACCTAGTGAGGTTCATTATATTAAAGAGCTTAAAATACTTTATGTACCTTCTATATGTGGAAATAATGAACTCAAAAGCTTATTTTATGAATTTAGTGAATATCAAGAAGAAAAACTTGATTGGCTTGGCAAATTTACCAAAAATGGAGAGATAATTTATACATAAATTCCTAGATATTATCCTGAAAGAATTTAGTAAATTATATGACAACTTTGAGTTAACAATATGGTTACTTATCGATGAGCTCATTTTTTTTTTAAGAATGCGCTGTCAAGAATTATTAAAGAATGGATGTCTTGATACAAAGGCCTTGGTTTTTTGGTAGCATAACATACTCAGAAAAATGTATGTTATGAGATAGTTGACAAATATCTAGCTACTAAAAATATAAGTAAGAATGAGAGAAAGATGTGGAAGCCAAACATGCACCAAAAGAACTTGAAGATGGTGCACATGCTGCTACCGTGGATGAACTAACAAATTTAACTTGGGAACTAATGAGAATCCTCATTCAACCTTTATCAATTCTCTTCTTTCTGAGAGTAAGGTTGAAGAGATGAAAACATTACTCAATAAATTTAGGGGCTGCTTTACTTAGACATATGATGGAATGTCTAGCTTATCCCTTGATATAGTTATTCACATATTAGCTTTAAAACCAAATCAAATACCTGTTAAACAATCTCCAAGGTGAATGAGATTGAAAATTGAAGTACAAGTGACCATGGAGACCAAGAATCCTCGAAAGCAAGTTTAATTCGAGCAGAAAAATATGATGATTGGATATGCAATATTATTCTTGTGAAAAGAAGTATGTTATAATTCACATATGTTTTAAATTTTGAGAATAAGGCGTGTCTAAAAGATGATTTTCCACTTTCAATATCATAATTGTTGGTTGAGAATAATTCCAAGTATGACATTCTCTTTTGTGGATGTCAGAATATAATTAAATAAAAAATGCAACTGAAGATGAGAATCATACATCTTTTAAAGCTCTTATCAGTATATTCTGCTACACATTCATGCCCTTTGGCTTGAAGAATACTAGAGCTAAATACCAAAGGGCTATGATGCATACATTTGATGAGCTTATCTACCAAATGGTTGAATGCTATATCGATGATCTTATTATTAAAAGTATAGATAAAAAGTTCATCTTAAAAATTTGAGAATTATATTTGAAAGGATTAGAAAATTTAATCTTAAAATAAACACACTCAAGTATGCTCTGAGGTTTTCCTCAAGAAAATTTCTTGGGTATGATGTATGATATAGAGGGATTGAAAATGATCCCAACAAGATCAAGGCGATTTTAGAAATGCCACCTCCAAAAAGTTTTCATCATCATTATTCATTACAAGGGCAACTTGTATTTATATGATGACTTATCTCAAATTTATCAAACAGCTGTCAATCATTCATAAGACTGATAAAAAAAGATGTTCATTTCAAATGGCATGATCAATGCCACGAAGATTTAAATAACATCAATAGATACCTATTAAGCTCAACTTTTTTACAGTGCTAATTTTAGGGAAATCTCTTGTCCTATACACTGTAGCACAGATAGAGCCCCTTAGAGCATTTCTAGCCCAGTACAATGAAGAAGGTAAAGAAAATACCCTTTAATGCACTAGCTGAAAGTTTATTAGAGCGATAATATACTCTTCTCTAATTGAGAAGCATTATTTGACATTAATTTTTGTTTTCCAAAAACTCCACCACTACATGTCTCTCATAATATTATTCTAATATCAAAGATTGATATGCTAAAATTCTTGATGATAAGACCAACATTAACATGTAATTTAGCTAGAAGGGTAGTGATACTCCTACAATTTGATATCATATATATGTTATAAAAAGTAGCGAGGGACAAGTCTTGACAGATTTTCTCGCTGCGTATCCCATTCCCTCAGACTCTTAACTCAATAATGATTTACCTGATGAATAAATTATGCATATCCATGAAAAGAAGAAGTGTCAAATTTAGAAAATTTATTTTGATGGAGCATAATCAATTAAATCTACCCCACTTTCAAATTTCCCAAAAGCCTGAGCCAATATTGGTCTTATCTTTATAGCACCTAACAGAGGGATAATGAGATATTCATTTGGTTTAACCAAACCTGAACAAAAAATGAAGCAGAATATGAAGCCTTACTAGCAAGTCTCGACTTTGTTATTTCAATGAAAATTCATAACCTCAAAAGTTTTGGTGATTCTGAACTCATTATAAATTAAGTACTGGGTGTTTATAAAATTTGTAAGTTTGGGCTGTCTTACTATCATAGGCGAAGTCTCAATCTTATGAAGTAAATTAAAAAAGTTACACTAACTAAAAGATCTCAAATTGATAATAATAAAGTAAACTCCATAGCTATATTAGCCAAACAAAATGGAGATCATGAATGATGAGCCTATAATCATCAATATCCACACTCATCGAATATTAGAGCTATGTATTTTATACTCTCTGTAGGTAGAGGGTCTATAAATGCTAGTAGGGTATAAATCCAACTGAACCTTGAACTCCTCAAAAAGTTATTCATGAAACTAACCAGATAAACCCTAAATGGTTACAAGAAGAAAGTCTAGTACAGCCTAAGAATAGTGACTAGAATCCTTAGAACTTGAAGAGAAAAATAATTGGAGGCAACCTTTCATCAATTAGTTAAAAAGAAGTAAACTTCCTATAGATAAATATTTATCCACGCAGATAAAGAATAGAGCATTATGATATGAATTTGTTAATAACATTATGTATCATAAACTATTTGATTAAACGTGGCTATAATGTTTAGGGATAGATGAAGTTGATAAATTTATTTCGAAAGTTCATGAAAGACTCTATCGTGTACATCAGTCAGGTCCTAAAATGGCTATCAAAATTTAAAAAAATGGACTTCTATTGGGCAACAATGGTAAGAGATTGCATCATTCATGCTAATAAATATCATAAATGTCAAATTCATGGTGAAATTATACATTAACTGCCAAATCTATTTCATTCCAATGTAGCATCTTGTCCATTTGATTGTTGGGATACTAATATAATTGGACTAATTGATTCACCATCATCAGCTATACACCATTTTATATTAGCAGTAACAAACTATTTTTCCAAATGGACTAAAGCAATTATGTTTAAAGAAGTCACCACTAATCACGTGATTAACTTCTTAACTCATAGTGTCATTTACATATTTGGTGTGCCATGTTACATAATTTTTACTAATGGTTTAGCCTTGAAAAATGCCAAAATTATAGATTCATTGAGTGACATAAAATTGATTGGTGATACTTATTGATTTTGTTGCAAACCTATTTTCATATCTCATGTTTTGATGATTGACAAACACTATTTCTCTTGGACTACTTGTTGCTTCTAACTTTTCAGGAATCGAAGATCGGACGATCAAGAAGAAGCCAAGTTCAGGATTGCGTAGGTTTAGGGTTGAGTCAGTCTGTACTTTTATTTTTTTACCTTTTGAGTCTACTTATAATGGTCAAAGAGACTGATGCTAAGTAACCCTACACACATACACACACACACTTGAGAGACTTAGAATTTTTGTTTTTGCCCACATCGGCCAGGCTGATATTTATATCGTCCTGGACGATCAGCTTAAAACAGAAAGTCTAAATAAGGATTCTTAATTAAGGAAGCCGTCATTAACATATCGACCTGGACGATACGTGTATCGGCCAGGACGATAAGCTCAAAACAGAAAGAAGTAGCCGCCATAGACAATTAAGGTATACTGTATTTTTAAATTATCGGCCAGGACGATCAACGGATCGGCCTGGATGAAATTACCAAATTATGCCTTAATTGATCAGGAAATCAAGGGAGTAATTAAGGATGATTGATACGATCATATCATCCTGGACGATCTCAGGATTGGCCAGGACGATGTAGTCAAAAACCTTAAGTTACTTCAGGATGATTAATATCGGCCAGCTCAAAAACAGGGCGATGCTCAGGACGATTTGCCTCTGATTTGAACTGATCGGCCAAGATGATTGTTAGATCGTCTGGGATGATCAAGCCAAAATTCAATCATCCAGAAGTGCATCCAGGGTGATGCTCTGACCGATCTGGTGGGATTTGTACTGATCGGCCAGGCCGATGTCCATATCAGCCTGGACGGAAGAGCTTGATGCACTAGATGAATTCAGACTCCATGCTCAACTGAATTTAGAAATTTATCAAGTAAGAATGGCAAAATAGTTTGATTGTATGGTACACCTACAATCTTTTTTGAAAGGGGAATAAGTTTTAGTGCTGAGAAGGCCATTCATCCCACAATGAAGAATTGGAGATAAAATTGAGACTAATTGGGAAGGTCATTTTATCATTGGGAAGGTATTAAAAATTCAGTGGAGGGTGTTAAATATCATTGAACTATCCCTAGGCACACCAAGAGGGGGGAAAAGCCCTTATAAGAATAACTTTCACCAACATGGTGCGGTGGAGAACCATAATCCTTTTCACCCTCCTAGTGAGACAAAGAACCTTGGAAGCTCTTTTCACCCTCTTAGTTAAGGCAATAAACCTAAAAGCTTTTTCACCCTCTTAGTGAAGGTAGAGTATCTTACAATCCTTTTTCACACTCCTAGTGAAGGCCAAGAACCTCAGACTTTGACCTTGAAGCCTTTCTTCCTAGAGAGCCCTGTGGAGGAATCAAGGTGCATTCTTGATTAGAGCAACCGTGTGAAACCCTTACATTACTTCTCCCTCTCACAAACCTCACATTCTCCTTCTCTACTCTCTAAGATATCTCTTTTCTCTCTCCCAGAATACCTTCAAGTACCAAAGTCTCCAACATAAAAAATAATTAAGAAAAGCTTTAAGTACAAGGTCTTCAAAACCCCTAAAATTTTAATTTAGTAAAAACTGATCATATAGTATGATCCATGATCGTACAGCATGATTAGTTTAAAAATCACAAAACATCTACTATAATGGAATAATCTCAGGAAGATCAGTTCAAAATTTGTATAATGATCGTACAATATGATCTAGAGATTGTATAATAAGATTAGTTTAATTACCTCTTGATCATATTGGATAATTTTTGGGATGATTGAAAATTGTCTCGTCCAACATGATTAGTAAAATAATCAAGGTTTTGTCCACGATGATCACTAGGATGAACATTTTTCATCCAGCCTATTATGCAGTACGATCTATATTGGACAATACCATCGACCATATTACTAAGCCTTGGTTTAATTAGCTAATCATTGAAATTAAATTAAGTAAGATTTCAAATATTATACTGTATGAACCAGATCATACTATACGATCAGTTCAAATTTTGAAATTTAAATACTTAATTTTGATGTGCAGCTAGGGTTACTATTTTAAGTAGATCGTACTGTATGATATTGATATTACAATATAATTAGTTTAAAAAGCATTAATTACAATATTATCCATTTTAACTTATTTCAAAAAATAATTGATCGTATAGTATAATTAGTATAAAAATTTTAAAAAATATTTTCCCACTCCCTTGTGTGTGTGTGCACGATTGCTAATATAACATACACCTTTTACAGGAATTGACATAAGAATTTAATAATAATAATAATAATAATAAAAAAATTTATACATTATTGTCAACCATATTCTTATTTTACCCAAAAACAGAGCCCTTAGTCTTCTTGCATGGTTTATGACCTACCAAAAATGTTAATACACAAAAAAATATGTGTAATGTAAAACATGAGGAGAAATGAAAATATAATCAGTAATATTTATTATCATCAGAATCACAAGCTAATGACCCCATATTATAATAATCTCCTCCTTTTTTATGATGGAAAAAATATTTGGTTGAAATTATAAGAGGTTATGTTCTCTACTAGCCTCCCCTCACCAGATGAGACATTTTAAAAAAATAGGGGAAAGCAAACCAAATTTTCTATATATTTTTTATTTTTCTTTTTTTAGATAAAAACATATATTAAAATATAAACAACACAGAGAAAAGAAAAAAAGATTTCATAAAAAATACAAAATACGAACTATCATGTACTCCCTCTTTTGGCATCACTTAAAAGGAGAGAAAAAACAAATAGAAAACACAATCACATTGTAGACTATAATGACTCCAATAAGACAAACAATCCTTGAAGTAGGAACCCTAATCAGATAATGGTGGAGACGATGACTATTGGAAATAGCAATGAATAATGTTAAATTACTAACCAAACCATGGTATGACAGTCTCATGTTACTATTAGTGCTGTTGAATTTGTCTATATAGTTGAGACTCTAATTGATCAAAATATTTTATCAACATCTTAAAGGAATAAGAAATGATGATGAAAAAGAATATGAAAAGAGCCATCAGAATAGAAAATAGAAAATTTGTCTACCAATGTATAAAAAGTAAGCTGATATTTTTGGTCCAAAACATAGGCAATTAGATGGCCTAGTGCAAGGTTTTGCTTACGATGGGATGAACATGAGCGAAGGCAAGTGAGGTTGTAAAGATAAGAAATGATTATTTGGGATTCATCAAAAACAGTGTAAGGCATGATTTTATATGTGACTACATATAATATTTACCCTACTTCAGCTTTATGAAGAACAAAAGTTCATAGAACATGCTGGATGATACAAGGATTTTGATTTAGGGATTCTACAAGTGGTTGATGTTGGTTTAGAGGAGTATTCCTAAAATCTAGATTAATAGTGGTCCAGTCATAGTCTCCCCTAGATGATAGAATATTGGGTTGAACCCCTTTAGGGGATAGGTGGAGGTATTTAACTAAATCTTATTTAGTGATTTTTATGGGTCGTCAACACATATAGGAGGCCATGTTAGAGAAGTCTCCAGTTACTCATAGATTAGCAAAGAATTCATAAAATAGTTTGGAATTGAAATGGAAGGCTAAGATAAGAAGAAAATGAAGAGTGAAAGTGGCAAAGACCAATATATTCGAATTAACTGGTTAAGGATTCATGATGGTGTAATATGTGCTTCCCTAAATTTATGATAGGCTGCTTCACTATCCGCTATCTAGATACAGTAACATTAGGATGATGAGAAGAACTACCTTGGAGAAGTTGATGAGCTCTTTTGCTATCGCCCATTAGGAGAATTAAGGGTATGGAGCAAGTTAAAAATAGGAAAAGAGAAATGAAGTAAATGAAACTTTATAAATCCCTCCTTATAGATTTTCAACATATCGTACATTACGATCAAGGTTCGTATAGTTTGATTACAAGAATTTAATTTTTCTAGATGACCTGTCAAAAAAAGTGGTGAAATTATATAGAATGGTCAACATTGTATTGAATAGTCTTCATTAAAATGATCATCCCGAGGAGTTATAAGAACAACCATTGACTAAAAGGTTCATAAAGTATAAAAATGTTTTGGTTATCATATGAGATGATTTAATTATTTAACTATTACTAATACATTGATTATTTAGACTGAATATGTGGATTGTAAAGTATTATTATAAATAATTGGTTAAATCAGAACAGTTAAAATCACATATAGCAAAGATGTGCTATGTTGTGTAGATTGTATGGTATGAATGAGGTTTGTATAGTATTATGTGATTTTTTAATATATTATTAATATGTGTGATGATTAAGGAATAACTACTGCTATGCAAACATTACTTAACACATAAGAAACACAAATAAAAAATACAAAGACACACAAAACACATACAATCTCAAGTTAGTGATTTCATATTGCCTTGAATTAAATATGAATGTCAATGACACCTAATCTAGTCCTCAGTGTACTAAAGGTGTAATAGCTTAATGGTTTGGTTAATATGTCTGCAAGTTTATCCTCAGTTGCTACTTGATTCAACTCAATAACTCCCTTACCAGCATCGTGTTTAATAAAGTGGTGCTTGATGTCTATATGTTTAGTACGAGAGTGTTGGATAGGATTCTTAGAGATGCATATGGTGCTAGTATTATCACACATAATTTGAATAGTAGTAACAGAGAGTCCAAGGTCAAGGATTTATAGCTTTAGCTATAAGACTTGAGCAACACAACATCCTACAATAATTTATTTTGCTTCAGCTTTGGATAGGACTACAGAGTTTATTTTCAACTAGACCAAGAAACTAAGGATTGACCTATGAATTAATATGTTTTGAAGGTTCTTTTTTATTAATCCTATATCCTAAAAAGTTTGAGTCTAAATGTCCTATGATTTCAAATGAAAATCCATGTCTAAGGTACTGGTTCCTAGATTTTGGGTTCCTAGAAGATATCTAAGGATTCTCTTAGTAACTATCATATGAAATTCCTTAGGATCTACTTCAAAATTGGCACAAAGAAAAATGATAAACATAATGTCATGTCTACTAGTAGAAAAATATATAAAGGATGCTATTATACCCCTATACTACGGACTTTCCATTTGCTTCTTTGTCTAACTAAATGGTAGAGCTCATTGGTGTATTAATTACTTTAGCATTCTCCAATTCATATTTTTTTAGAACATCCTTAATATATTTACCTTGGCTTAGAAAGTTCCATTATTCATTTATTTTACACTAAAACTAAGGAAATAAGTTAGCTCTCCCATCATATTAATTTCAAACTCTCCATTCATGGTTCATGAAAATTCATTACAAAGATTTTTATTTGTTGATCTAAATAATATATCATTTAAATATATTTGAATAATGAGTAGATATTCTCCTTCTTTCTTAATGAATAATGTGGTATCTACACTACCCTTAATAAAGGATCTTTCTAGGAGAAAAGTGCTAAGCCTATCATACTATTCCATATGTGCTTGCTTCAATCCATATAATGCCTTTTTCAACTTGTAGACATGACTAAGAAATGATGAATTTTCAAATCCAAGGGATTGCTCTACATATTCATATTCTTTAATCGCCCCATTAAGAAAATAATTCTTTACATCTATTTGGTATGGCTTAAAGACTCTAAATAAAGAAAAGGCTATTAACACTCTAATAGCTTCTAACTTAGCTACATATGTAAGGTCTCCTCAAAGTTAATTCATTCTATTTGATTATAACCCTTAGCTATTAATATGGCTTTATTTCTAATTTCTACTCTAGAGTCATTCATCTTGTTCTTGAAAACCCCTTTGGTTTCTATAACACTTTTGGTCCTTAGGTCTACTAACCCATTCCCAAATCTTATTTCTAACAAACTGGTTCAGTTCTTCTTGTATAACTAAGATCCAAAATTCCTCAGATTGGGCTTGATTTGCACTAGTGTATTCTATCATAGAGATGAAAGAAGAATGACTAACCTCCTTCCTAAGTGCATGCCTAGTCCTAACACCTACATAGGGATCTTCTAAGATGAGTTCTCTTGGATGACTAGATGTATATATAAAATCTCTAGGAAATGACTCCTGAGGTTCTTCTATATTTCCTAGATTAATGGATTCTATTCCTTAGGTATCATCTATATCCTCTTCTTCTTCTAACCTAGGTTCACCATATTTATCAGATTCATCAATCATAACATGGGTGGTCTCCTTTACCCTTAAGGTTCTCTTATTGAAAAATCTATATGCTTTACCTATAAAAGAATAACCTAGAAAAACTCCTTTATATATAGGGTCAAATTTTCTTAGTGGAGATTCTTTATTTATCATAATGAAACATTTACATCCAAAGATGTGAAGGTGAGATAGATTGGGTGTTTTACACTTATGTAGTTCATAGGGAGTCTTATTAAGTTTGGATATAAGATTTACCTTATTAAGAAAATAACAAGCAGTGTTAACTACTTTTGCCTAGAAATATCTAGGAAGTGAATACTCTACTAACATGACTCTAACAGCTTATACTTAAGTTATTAATTTTCTTTTATGTGCTAGGAATCTAACTTAAATGAATCTACAAAAATCATCAATAATCACATATCCAAAAGTCTTCTCACTTAGGTTGGCTGTACTAATAGGTCCAAATAATTTCATGTGAAGAATTTCTAAATGTCTCGAAGGGATAAAGTCCTTAGTTGAATGAAAAGAATTTTCAATTTATTTTCCTAATTGTCAGGCATCATAAAGGTGGTTTTTAGAAAAGTCTAGTTTTGGTATATGCCTAACTAAGTCTTTATGGTTAACCTTCCAAAGAATTTTCCTACTTGCATGACATTGTAGCCTATGCCATTGTCAAGATTCATTAATAATATATTTTAAATATATAATTTAAATAATCAACATATTACAAATTAAGAATATAAATATTATTATTCCTTTTATCTTTTATGATGATTTTACCATTTAAGCCAATCAAACACTTAGTAGACAGAAATTTAATATCAAAACATTTATCACAAAATTGATTAATACTAATCAGGTTGTGTTTCAATCCATCTACTAATGAGATATTTTTAATAATTAAATTCTTTTAGTTGTTAATCATAATCTAAAAAGTTTCTTAGGAATCTAGAAAATCGATTTTAGATTTTATCATAATGAAAAAATTTTTCAACCAAAAAATTAAAACTTGTATAAAATAAAATGCAATAAAAGTAAAGATAAAAAACACAGAATTTTATAGTGATTTGGTCCAACTAGACCTACATCCACTCGTTGAACTCCCTCTTCAGGTATTGCACTATACCAAAGTGACTCTCCTTTTGCTCCCATAATTAGGTAAAGAAGCCATTACAATAACCTCTCTTCCACCAAACCTTGGTGTGGCATAATACCATCATCTTTTCTTACCCTCATGTTGATGGTAGAGAATAGACATCCTTTCACTCCCTCCTGGTGTCAGCAAAGTATCGGTGTCCTTTTATACCCTCTTGGTGTCGGCAATGTATCAACATCATTTCTCACCCTCCTAGTGACAACATAGTACTATATCTTCTCCGAAGATCTTTTCTCAAGAGTCTTCAAAGAAGTAGGGATGAATTTTGACAAACTTACAAAGAGATCCTCACCTTTGGGAAACCTTGTAAACCCTTCACAAATTCCACTTGTAAGATCTCTCTATCCACACTCTCAAACATTCTCCCAAAACACTCTCACTCTCACTCACAAAAGAAAATTTGCAGAAGAAGTGTTGATAGACAATTTTTAGGACCCTTATATAGAAAGGACATGAAAAACCATCCAGAAAATTGAAAATTTTAAGTTGACCATTTTGGATCGTATAG
This sequence comes from Dendrobium catenatum, assembly GCF_001605985.2. Lineage (NCBI taxonomy): Eukaryota > Viridiplantae > Streptophyta > Magnoliopsida > Asparagales > Orchidaceae > Dendrobium > Dendrobium catenatum. Next base: position 1,009,950 of record NW_021319161.1, read on the forward strand.
TATGATCATACTTCATATTTACGAACTATTCAAAAAAATCCTTGTACGATCCTAGACGAATTAATTTTGCACTCGACTAATCGTATGTATGTATTGACATTGTATAGTATGAAGAGTTCAAAATTGAATAAGTTCGTACGTTATGATTTTGTAAGAACCCATTTTATACTCTGATTGTCGTCTGTATAAACCCTACATCATATAATATAAATTGTTAAAATCAAATCATGCTTCATATGGTATGAACATGGACGAGCCCATTTCATACTCTGGACGTTGTTTAAATGAAACTAATTTTGTATAGTACTCACAGTTCAAAAGTCTTACCTGTTCATATGGGACGAACTACTATATACCCATTTTATACGCTGGACGTCATCTGTACAAACTAATCTCATATAATATGCTAAGTTTAAAAAATAGTAACTTTTTTTGGGATGAACTGGTACGTATCCATTTTGTACTCTAGACATCCTATGAACAATCTAACTTCATATAATATGAACAATACAAAATAAATTTCCAAGACATGATTTGATTAACTTCTTTCTAGAGGAACACTCAGGAAAAAATTATCCAGTATTATTCAAGAATTATACTGTACGATTAGTTTTAAAAATACAACTTTTGACTCACTTCCCCAGTGTTTATGAGCACAGTTAACCAATTACAATCACACTCTCTTATACTCAAGAAAAGAGAAAAAATATAGGCTTCAATTATAAGAAACCCTAATATAATCTATCTTGAAGTCTTCAATAATCTGGTGTATGATTTCCCTGAAACATTATTACATACAAACAACACAAACAATATTTTTTTCAATATTTGTTAGGATAAATATTAATCAACACAATCAAATTTTGGTATGATAAAAAACTCACATGATATAAAAGTATAGATTTGAAAAACTAAGTTGTAATAATCTCTCCCTTTTTTATGATGGTAAAATAATTATTATTTGAGCTAATACTTAAGACAATTTTTCTCTTAAGCTCCTCCTAGTTGAATGACCACTTTAAAATAAAGGGATACAATGAAAATAAAAAACACAAACCTAAAATTAAAAAGAAACAAAAACTACTAAAATAAAAATGACACAAACAAAACATATGCACATTAACACAATACAACACATACATCAAACAACATATATTAAATAATCAAAAACATCAAACAATAACTAATGACTCCCCCTTTTGACAGCAATAAAAAGGGAAGTATATATTGAAATAAAAAGTTTATATGGATGAATCAAAATAGTTGATGAAGAAGAAAATTTTAAACTAATTGCAAATACAATATTAATTTCCTAATACAAAAAAAAACTCAAATTTTAAATAAAAAAACACCTAAGATAAGAAAAGTCAATTACCAGGTTCATTGTTCATTCTAAGAAAATGAAAATAAAAATATTTATTGCAAAAATAAAAAATGATGAAATAAATATTAATTAGTTTCTAATTCAATAGTAAAGATTATTATAAATTATGTAGATTTGGATAAGAGATAGAATGATAAAAGAAAGAACATTAGAGATTTTTTTGATTGGCAACATTGCACATCTTTTCTATTTTATGGCACAGTTTATGCATCTTTTTAGTTTGGAGTAATTTTGTGTCTCTTTTCACTTTGACGAACATTGCACATCCTCTTTTTTTAAACAAATGGCACATTTTGTGTATTTTTTCAAGTTGGCACGCTTTGTGCATCTTTTGATATTTTCAGTCTTTCCAATATCAATAAATCTTAACTCAAATTTGAATAATTTATAAAAATTAACACATTGAAAAAGAAATAAATAAAAATAAGACATCAATGTTGCAACAATTATAGCTAAGTAATATTTGTCTATAAAAACATGAAATTAATCTTCTAATCCATATCCAGTCATAATGTAATTTAAAATTTTAAGAGATTAAATTTTGCAAGGAAATTAATTTGAAGAGCAAAATAATTCAAAATTATATTCTAGAGATTAACTATAAATGATTTTTTCTCTAAAAGTATAAATATTTCAAGAAGTGAAATTTCAATACACGTCAATACAACATTCCATCATTTCATTCATCTTTCAAAATACATACAAACAATAACCATCTTACTGGAAACTGAAATCACAACAAGAACACATGAAATCATAAACAAATAAAGCATATCAAAAATCTAGTATAAAGATTTCAGTAGTAGGTACAACACAGAAGTACAACTAATATCCTAAGGGGCCTTGTTCTGGAGGTGGTGGAGGATTGAACATTATAAAGTAACTATTAATCATAGCCACATTAGTGTTAACCAAGTCAAATTGCCCTTGGATCCAAGCCATGTCCTCATTATATATAGCATCTTACTGATTCATGTGATTCTCAATTTGATCAAAGTGTTGATCACAATGAGTTTTCAGTCTATCAAAATGCTGGACCATGTCTTGGTAGAAATTTTGGTCGAGTCTAGGTACAGGTGTTGGAGTTGGGGCTCCTTCTTCTCCCTCGTAATCTTCTCCCTTTGAACTTTTATCCCGACTAAAGAGTTCCTGAAAAGAGACATCGATAAAGAAAATAGAAAGATTAGTGGGTGGATCAAGATGGATTAGGTTATACTTTTTCTCTAAGACATAGGGTACTAAGTATCCTAAAGTCACATTTTTCTTCATCTTATTATGATGAAATCCAATATCAGAAAGTTTGTAAATATAGTCTATGATAAGTTGGGCTTCATCAAAAGGAGTTTCAATCATTATCTAGTATGTGATAGTGGACAAAAGAGTAGTTAAGTTTATATGATCACCAGCTTTATAAATGATAGACGTTATCAAGACTTGCTGGATAATCCTAGCATTTTGATTAAGAGTGTACACATGAGACAAATGACTTACTTGGGCAACACCTTTAAGAGCCTGGTTTATTTCAAACCAATCAAAATCTGCTCTAGAGGTTAAGGTGTGTGCTCTAACCCCTTGGGTTCTAAGGTGAAGAGAGTTGGCTAGATCTTCCTTAGTGATTTTAGCATGCTGCTTAAAGATGAAAGAGATAATCTTGGTGTAATCATGGTTTACCTTCATGTTTGCAAGGAACATTTGAAAAGTTTCACGATGGTAGGCGTAAATCAAGGTAAGGATAAAGGAAAATTAGGTTGAGATAAATAGGGGCATGACATAAAAGTTGATGTCACTTTGAATGAGGAGTTGAGAAGTTTATTGTGGCTGCAAAATACCTATCAAAAGCTTCCTCAATTTCCTTATAGAGGAAATTGTCTTCTCTTCTAGATTGAGAGGATGAGCCCTTAAAAATGTGAGGTCATTTGCTACTGTTGGCCATTCCTAAGGTTTGGAATCGAGAAGGTTTGAAAACAAATGAGAATGTGAAGAAAAAAACTTATCTAAGACCTTTCTATTTAAACAAAAATGACCTATTATATAGTACGAAATTGAGATCATACTTATGATTTTAAAATCATGCAGGACAAAAATATTTCATACATATGAATAAAAAATGGCCAAAAATAAAATTGATTTTTGTAAAATACCATTCTCGAGGTGCCATTTCATACAGGCTTTTTGACCAAATGACCTTACAGATGAACACCTATTAGTATAGAACTATCAGATAATTAACGAACATTTTATGAAGGGTAGATTTGTCCACATGAGAAATTGATAATAGGATCGTACATATGAAATGTAATTTCATACATACAATCTGACAACAATAGCTGAACATTTGGAAAACCATACCCAATTGTACAGATGAAAAAGACTAAATCGTATAGATGATGAAGACATCGTACAATATGACATACATTAAAAAACTCATTCATGCAAGCTTAGCAAAAAAATATCATGTACATGCTACATAATTCGTACAGTACTAAAATTTTCATACAGTACGAAAAGAACACTTAAATCAAGATATGATAAATAGAGAATCTTTTCAAACACCAATCACTCAAGATCTAATGACATGTTACTAGTGAAAACAAAAACTAAAAGCACAAAACTAACAAAAAAAAAAAAAAAAAAAAAAAAAAAAAAAAAAAAGTACAAACATACAAGAAAAAAAAAAACAAAAAACAAACAAAATAAAAAAGTACAAACATACAAGCTCTAACAAACATCATAAGAAAATAAACAACATACTAATACATTACAAATAAAATTTGCAGATATTCAATTGAAGCAATAAGATCAATCACACCTATTCTGGTTCTTAAGGAGCTAAATGTTTTAAAAGCAAGTGATTTTGTAAAAATGTATGCAAGTTGATTCTTATTAGCAACATGGTGCAATTCAATTTTTCCCTTAGCCACATGATCTCTAATGAAGTGATGCCTAATATCAATATGCTTGGTTCTAGAATATTGAATAAGATTCTTTGAAATGCATATGACACTTGCATTATCACAGAAAATTGGAATAATGCCAAAAGAAAATCCTAAGTCAATCAATTATTATTTTAACAAAAGAACGTGTGCCATACAACTATCTAAGGCAATGTATTCTTCTTAAGCAGTAGAAAGGGCTACTGAATTCTATTTTTTGCTAGACCAAGAAACTAAAAAGTTTTTAATGAATTGATAAGTTCCAGAAGTACTTTTCTTATCAATCCTATAACCTGGAAAAGTTGAATCAAAATATCCAATGATTTCAAAAAAAGAGATGTGCTTAGGATACCAAATCTCTAGGTTTTGAGTTTCCAAAAGATATCTCAGAATTCTTTTAACTACTGTTAAATGTGATTCCTTTGGATCAGATTGAAATCTAACATACAAACAAATACTAAATATGATATATAGTATGCGAACAATCAATTAAAGTAATGATCCAATTATTCCTCTAAATTTCTTTAGATCAATAGATTTTCTCATATAGTCCTTATCTAACTGCATTGAGGAACTCATTGGTATAATCACTGGTTTAGCATTATTCATCTCATATTTCTTAAGGATATCCTTAATATACTTTGAATGACTAAGAAAAGTTCATTCCTCATTTTGCTTTATACTAAAACTAAGAAAATAACTCAAGTCTCCCATCAAACTCGTCTCAAATTCACTACTCATTATTTTTGAAAAATCATCACAAAGATTCTTATTGGTAGATACAAACAAGATATCATCAACATATATTTGAACAATGACTATATCATCTCCTATACTTTTCAAGAAGATAATGGTGTCCACACTTCCTTTAATAAACAATCTCTTTAATAGGAAAGTGCTTAACCTCTCATACCAAGCCCTAGGTGACTATTTTAGTCCATATAATGCCTTTTTTAATTCAAACATAATTTAGAAATTTTAAATTTTCAAAACCTGGAGGTTGCTCAATATAAACATCCTCTTATATCATTCCATTAAGAAAGAAACTTTTAATATCCATTTGATAGAATTTAAAACCTTTAAAATAGGCAAAGGCTATTAAAATCCTTATCACTTCAAGTCTGACTATAAGGAAAAAAAGTTTCTTCAAAATCAATTCCTTCAATTTGATTATACTCCTTGGCCACAAAATATTGTCTTGTTTCTAATCACAACACCCAAATCATTCATTTTATTTTTGAACACCCACTTAGTTCCAATAACACTTTGATCCTTAGGCCTTTCAATTAATTCACAAACATCATTTTTAACAAATTGATTCAATTATACCTGCATGGCTAAAATCCAAAATTCATCAGAAAGTGCTTGATTTATATTAGTGGGTTCAATCATCAATATAAAGGCAGAATGATTCACTTTTTTTCTAAGTCCACGCCTAGTCCTAATACACTCACTAGGTTTACTTAAAATCAATTATTTAGGGTGATTCTTAGAAAAATTTCCCATCTCTAAGCAAAGGGTTTCCTGATCCGACATTCTCTTTCAAATTTGACTTTTCAATTCCTTGGGAGATATTTTCAATATGATCTTCTTCCAACATTGACTTTTTCGAAATTCAAGATTCATAAAAAACAACATGTTTGGTCTCCTAAATTACCAAAGCTCTCTTGTTAAAAACCCTATAAGATTTGCCAATACTAGAATATCCTAGAAAAATTCCTACATAAAATTTAGGATCAAATTTTCCTAAAGAAGTTTTGTCATTATTATGAATAAACATCTTGTATAAAAAAAAGAAAATCTAAAATATTATGTGTTCTCCCCTTAAGACGTTTATAGGGTTTTTGTTCAATTTGGATCTAATATTCACCAAATTCAGAACATAACAAGTAGTACTAACTGCTTTAGCCCAAAAATATTTCGAAAGTGCGTATTCTGCCAACATTGTTCTAGTGGCTTCTATCAATGTTATATTCTTTCTTTCAACTATCCCATCCAACTGAGGGGTCTAATGTGCTAAAAATTATAATAAATTCCTTTCTCTTTACAAAAATCTTTAAATTTCTCATTTTCAAACTCTCCTCTATGATCACTTTGAATTGAAAATTTTACACCCTAATTTCCTCTAAGTTTAAGTAGAAAAACTTTTAAATTCTTTAAATGATTCACTCTTAAGAAATAAGAATTTGACCCAAGTGAATCTTGAAAAATCATTAATTATTACAAACCCAAAAACCTTACCTCTTAGACTTATAGTGCTAACCGATCCAAAAAAATCCATGTATAGGACTTCTAATGGTTTTCTAGTTCTAAGATCCTTAATTAAATGAAAGGAGGACTTCACCTTTTTTCCTAATTGACATGCATCACATAGGTGATCCTTAGTGAAGTCTAGTTTGGGAATCCCTCTAACCAAATCTTTATAGGTAATCTTTCTAAGATTTTTTATGCTTGTGTGACGAAGTCTTATATTCCATAACCATGATTCATCAATAATTATTTTGAGATAAAAAGTATTAGAAGATTTAGCAAAATTTAAATCAAGCATGCATACATTATTTTCCCTATTTCCATGTATTATATCAATTCCATTTTGGCTTATAATATAACTTATATGAAAAAATTTAACACGATAACCTTTATCATATAGCTGACTAATACTCAATAAGTTATACTTTAAACCTTCTATCAATAAGATATTTTCAATGAAAAAATTATTCTTGTTACCTATCACTTTTCTTGTGGTATTGTCTCCCAGTATAACCTTGCCTCTATTTCTAATTTTTAGTGATATGAATTATATCGTATCTCTAATCATATACTTTGAACATCCATTGTCCAGATACCAAATGCTCTCATGAGGTCTTGTATGAGAGAGTTTCTATAAAATGATTAAATGTTAGACTTGGGAACCCAAACAAGTTTGGGTTCTCCTATTAGCAATAATAATCTAGAGGCATGCTTGATATATTGTGATTTATGTATCTTAGGTCTCCACACCAGATATGATTTGCTATGAATAGTGCAAGTGTGAGAAATATGACTAATCATTCTGTAAGAAAAATATTTGACTCAAAGAAAAGGATTTATCAATCTGTGCGAATTATACTATATTTTCCAAGGTTTTAAAATTTTAAGCTTTTGATAAGGATTGAAAAATTGTTCAAGTTTAGGGGGTGTCCTGTTTTCCTCAAGAGCTTTCATTTCCACTTTAAAATATGAGTTAGCACTTTCTAAAATAATATTGTTAACTCTTAACTCATGTTCTCTTTAATCTAATTCATCCATAAACACTTTAAAATCATTGTCAAGTTCAATATATGATGACTTTAATAGTTCATAATATTTGTTCAAATCATCAAACTCATATAATAATTTCATGTGGTTGTTATCAATCAATACGTGATCATTCCTAAGAATTTCATATTTTTTTGTAAATTTGAAAATTCTATGTTCAACTTAGCATGCATCTTTTTGAGTTTCCTATATGTAGTATGTATTTTCTCAGAAACTTCAAATAACTCATTATAAGATAAATCATATACTTCCTCTTGATCTGAGTGATCAAGATTATCTTCCATTAAGCACAAATTCGTGACTTCCTCCACTACATTTATTTTAGATGAATCTAATGTAGAGTCCACCCAGAATGCTCTCTGCAATCTTTTCTTGCTCTTTCTTACATTGGTTTTCTCCTCAACCTTCTCCTTGCTAGGATTAGCTTTGAGATTTGGGCAATCAGATTTTATGTATACATGGTTCCTGCATTCATAATAAATTACTTCATTAGACATTTTTTGCATTTATGTGGAACTTACCTTTATTCCACTACTGACGTCTATTTTGCTTTCTTGTCAGGAAACTTTTAAATTTCCTCATCATGAGCATAATATAATCTTTAGTCTTAGGCTGTGACTGATCACTTCTTGATTCATCCACTTTCAACGCAATGTTTTTCTCTTTTCGCTTGTCACTTGCATCAATCTATCTTTGAGTCACTCCTTGCTCGTAAGCAATCAATGATCCAATCAGATTATCAATAGAATAAATAGTTAGGTCTTTAGATTCAGATATGACAACAATATTTTCATCATAAGCTGTAGGTAAATAAGAAAGTATTTTATTGATTTTATCAAAATATATTAATTCCCTACCTAAAACATTCAATGAAGTGAATATCTATGTACAAATGAGTATACATGCCATTGATTGATTCATTAGATTTCATATGAAAAAGTTTGTAGTCATATAATAGAATGTTTAATCTAGACTATTTCACTTCATTAGTTTCTTCATAAGTTATGCAAAGTTTATCCCAAATTTATTTTCCTATTTTACAAGTTGAGACTCGTATATAGTCTTCCAACTTAAGTGCATAGAAAAAGCAGTTTAAACATTTTGGATTTAAATGAGCTATTTCTTTTTTCTATTGTCCAATCAGTAAACGATGTTTTAGTTCTAACACCATCAACAAGTCTAGTTGGTCTAGTGTAACCTTCATGTACTAAAATCTATAGGTGATCGTAAAATGATTGAAGAAAAATATACATGCGAGTTTTCTAAAAGTTGAAAGGAATGTTATCAAATAGTAGTGGTCTAGTGATCGAATATCCTTTAGGTGTATTACAGTTTCGAAAAGAAGTCATGATATTTTTCAAAAAGTTATCTAAACCTTAATTTTTGAAAGTTGGCTCTGATACAATTTGAAAGTTTGAATAGGTTATAAGACAAAAAGATTTGTCCCAAGGCTAATCAAGAGGGAGGTGAATTGATAATTTAAAAATTCTCTTGGTAAATTAGAAAACCAATTTTAGATTTTATCATAATTACTAATTTTCTCCAAATTATTTTTCCAACCACAAAATTAAAACCTATAGAAAATAAAAATGCACTAAAAGTAAAGAGAAAAATACAAAATTTTATAGTGGTTCGATCCAACTAGACCTACGTCCACTCCCTAAAGACTCCCTCTTTAGATATTGCATTATACCAAAGTGACTCACTTTTTACTCCCACAGTAAGGTGAAGAAGCCTTCACAATAACCTCTCTTCCACAAACCCCGGTGCGATAGAGTACCGTTGCCCTTTCTTACCCTCCTGGTGATGGTAGAGAATTGACATTCTTTCATATCATCTTGGTGTCGGCAGAGTACCTGCATCCTTTCAAACCCTCCTGGTGTTAGTAGAGTACCAGATTCCTTTGAAAATCTTATTTTAATAGTCTTTAAGAAAGTAGGGAAGAGCTTTGAAGAACAAGCAAGAGATCCTCACCTTTGCGCAACTCTGTGAATCCCCTCACAAATCCCTCTTAAGAGATCTCTTGCTTATGATGTATTTCTCCCTCTTTGTGTATGTATCTATTTACTTTGCCTAAATTTATTTATAAGAGTTATGTTGTTTCTTGATTTTTAAGTTACTAGAGTAATATTGCAGCTTAATTTTTAAGTTTAGATTTATTTCTGCTTGATAAGTAAGATATTGTTTATTGAACTTAATGAACTATTAATTGTAGCACAAAATGACTCATTTCCTATATGGAGTTTAAAAGTTCGAATAGGTTGTTGGACCAAAATATTTATCCTAAGGCTAACTAAGAGGGGAGTGAATTGATAATTTAAAATTTATGTTAGTAAATTAGAAAATAGATTTTAGATTTTATCACAATGACTAATTTTTTCAAAATTATTTTTCTGACCACATAATTAAAACTTACAAAAATAAAAAATATAGTAAAAGTAAAGACAGAAAAATATAATATTTTAAAGTGGTTTGATCCAACTAGACCTATGTTGACTCCTTAAACACTCCCTCTTCAGATATTGCACTATACCAAAGTGACTCATCTTTTGCTCCCACACCAAGGTGAATAAGTCTTCATAATAACCTCTCTTCTTCCAAACCCCAGTGCAGTAGAGTACCGTCATCCTTTCTCATCCTTCTAGTGATGGTAGAGAATCAATATCCTTTCACACCCTCTTGGAGTCGATAGAGTATCAGCGTCTTTTCACACCCTCTTGGTGTCAGCAGAGTACTGGATTCCTTTGATAATCTTCTTTCAAGATTCTTTAAGAAAGTAGGGAAGAACTTTGAAGAACAAGCAAGAAATCCTCACTGTTGGGAAACTTTGTGAATCCCCTCACAAATCCCTCTTAAGAGATCTCTCACTCTCCAATCCCAAAACACTCTCCCAAACACTCTCGAAGTGCACTTTCAAAAGAAATTCAAATTAGGAATTATGTAGTCAGTTTTTAGGACTCTTAAATATGAAAGACAAGAAAAATCGTCCATAAAATTGAAAATTTCAATTTGACCCTCTTGGATCGTATAGTACGATCATACTTCGTACGTATGAATAGTTTAAAAAATCCTTGTACGACCCTGGACGAACCTAATTTTATACTCTATCAGTCGTATGTATGAACTGTTAAAAAATGTACAAGTCGTTAGGTACAATTCTATATGAATACATTTCATATAGTGGTCGACGTACTGTACGATATTTATTTCATATAGTACGATCAGTTTAATCAAGTCATGCTTCATTTGGTACGGAAATGGATAAGTCCATTTATTACTATGGACGTCATATATATGAAACTAATTTTGTATAGTACAAATAGTTCAAAAAATTTACCTGTTTGTATGAAACGAACTAGTATGTACCCATTTCATACTCTAGACGTCATCTATATGAAACCCATTTTATACAGCACGATCAGTTAAAAAAATAGTGTGTTCATTCGGGATAAACTGGTACGTATCCATTTTGTACTCTGGACATCGCCTGTACGAATGTAACTTTATACAGTACGAACAATTCAATCAAAAATTTCTAAGTCATGATTTGATTAGCTTCTTTCGGGAGGAACACTCAGGATAAATCATATAGTATGTTTCAAGAATCATACTACACAATTATTTTTAAAAATATAAGTTTTGACTCACTCCTCTTATGTGTGTGTGCACGATTACCCAATTATAATCACACTCTCTCATACTAAAAAAAATAGAAAAAGGTACATACTTCAATTATAAGAAATCTTAATCTAATCTGTCTTGAAGTCTTCGACAGTTTGAAGTGTGATTTTCCTGAAATATTAGTACACACAAACAACATAAATGCGATTTTTCTAATATGTGTTAGGAGAAATAATAATCAATACACTAATATTTTAGTATCATCAAAAACTCATATGATATAAAAGCATAGACTTGAAAACTAAGTTGCAACAGAGTATTTTTGGAAGAGCTATGCGAACTAATAGATGAGCATATACAATTGAGTAATGTAATTAGAAATATTTTGTCAAATCTTTTAATTAATAATAGCTCGTCCGACGATGAGATGAACATACCAAGACCGATGTTCAACAAATGTTACATTAGTGAACAATATGTAATTGATTTGTTTTTTAGGCATCCATTACGTGTCTACAACTCTTTAAGAATTTAAGAAAATGGGTTTCATCAATTAAGGGAGTTGTTAGAAAGTCGTTCTCTACGTCATCATATAAAAAATGTCCTAGTGAAAGAGCAATTGGCTATTTTTTCTATGGGGTATAACGTATGCACCTAGTTACAGATAGTTGTGCGAGTTTTTTCAACATTCTCTTGAAACTATTAGTTAGTATTTTATTATTGTCATGTGTGACATAGTTTCATTATTTAATGAATTTATTACAACGCCTAGTGCGGAGTCAGAATTCCACCCTTATGTACATTTGAATCCTCATTTTTATCCATTATATAAGAATATATTAGGAGCTATTGATGGGACTCACATTCCAGCAATTGTTAACATAAACTTACATTCTTTTTGAAAAATTTCAATAACATTATCACCTGATGAAAAACCAAATTAACTAAATAAAAATTATAATAATGGTGATGAGAATTTAATCAAATCAATATAACACAGACCATAAATTTTTCAACATGTAATTTAAAAAAAAATAATAATAAATGAATATTAGAATGAGCATGCTAGAATTTTATAGTGGTTCGATCAAACAATGACCTACGTCCACTCCATAGAGTTCTCCACTCAAAGAATTACACTAACTCTTAACGTCTCTTATTTAGCCCCCACAGCATGGTGGAGAAACCCTTACAAGAATCACTTCTACCAACCTGGTGCGGTGAAGAACCAAAACCCTTTTCACCCTCGTAGTGAGGTAGAGAACCTTGGAAGCTCTTTTTACTCTCCTAGCGAAGGTAGCAAACCTTAAAGCTTTTTCACCCTCCTAGTGAAGACAAAGTACCTTACAATCATTTTTCACCCTCCTAGTGACGACAGAGAACCTCAAACTTTGACCATAAAGCCTTTCTTCTTGAGCAGCCCAAGTAAATCCACAGAGCCCTATGGACGAATCATAGTGCAAGCTTGATTAGAGCGACCATGTAAAACCCCACATTACTTCTCCCTCTAAAAAACCTCACCTTTTCCTTCTCCACTCTCCGGCCAAGATCACTCTTTGCTCTCTCCTAGAATACCTTCAACAACCGATGCCTCTCACTTAGATAAATATTAAGAAAAGCTTTAAATACAATGTCTTTAAAAACCTTAAATTTTTAATTCAACTGAAGTGTATCATACAACATGATACATGATTGTATAGTTTGATTAGTTCAAAAACCATATAATGTCTAGTATGATAGAACAACACCAAAATGAAGTGTTCTAAATATGTTTATCAATCATATTATATGATATGGAGGTCGTATAATACAATTAGTTTAATTGCATCTTGATCATACAAAAATATTTATTGAATGATTGAAAATCATCCCTAACAATCATCCAATATGATTACTACATATTGTATGATTAGTTAAAAAGTATGGTTTTGTCTAGGACAATCATTGGGATAAACGCTTTTCGTCTAGCCTTTCATATAATATAATCAATAACAGATATTACGATCGATCAAATTAATTAAGCATTAATTTGATTTACTAATCAGGTGATTAGATTAAGTAAGATTTTAAATATCATACTATATGATTAGTTTATAATTCAAAATTTTAAATACTTACTTTATTTTGATTGGTGGCTAGGGTTACTATTTTAAACAGATTGTATAGTACGATTAGTTTAAAAATATTAATTACAATTTTTGTCATATTAACTTATTTCAAAAATAATTGATCATATAATACGATTTGGATTATATAGTACAATTAGTTAAAAATTTTAAAAATTTATTTCTCACTCCTTTGTGTGTGTTCAGTCGCCAACATAACATACACCTTTTGTAGGAATTTGACTGAAGAAATTAAAAATAAATAAATAAAAATTACAAACTATTGTCAACCATATTCATATTATGCCAAACTTTAGCCCTTAGTCTTCTTGCATGGTGTATAATGTACTTGAAATATTAGTGCACACAAAAATTATGTGTAATATAAAATAGTATGAGAAATCATGGGATCCTATATTGTAATAGGTATACTAATGAGGAACCTACCAACTTATAAATCTAAACAATCAAAGACTCATGTCACCAATCAATGATCAGTATTTGAAGAAATTTCACACTTAAAGTCTACTTAGGAAAATATTATACTTATAATCTCATGTAAAATTATTGGTACATATAATTATATGTACTTTATTTCTTGAGATTTCTCTTTTAATACAAGCAAGCATTTCAAGAACGTCATGCAAATCTATTCAAGACAAGGGGGAATATTAAATATTTATTTTGGTTGATATCATCTTTCATGCTAAGATCCTTAAATAAATATTTAAAATTATAAAATATAAACCTCTTTTAAAAATATTATCTAACTCTTCCTTGTAATAATGGGGGTATTTTGAATATTTATTTAGGTCGACATCGTGCTTCGCATTGAGAGCCCTAAATAAATATTTAAAATCACTAATGATGTTATCACTATATAAATGCTGGGCAAAATTGATACCTTTAAATAAGCAAACATATGATTATTACAAAAGTGAAAAATTCTTTTTTAAATTTCTCAAAATTCTGAAGTTAAATTGAGAAGACTTTTTAGTCTAACAAACTTAATAAATCAAGTTTTAAAAAAAAAGACACGAAATATTATAGTACAAATCCAATGCTTAAGCAGGTATAATTTCATGCTTGATAAGCCCAAATATGCCCGAGTCACTAATAGCTTTATCTACTCAATAAGTCATTATAGCTATAATAGGAAAAGAAACCCCTATTTTCATCAAGCTCGATGACAAATACTAGAAGTTTAGAGCTTATCAAACTTGATAAGTTAGAACAGTTTAGGTTCAAAAGAAAATTCATAGTTAATAAATGGATTTGAAGCGGAATCGACATGAAACTCAATCAACTCAAAGGCACCAAGCCTTAATCAATATTTATATCAACTTAAAAGCATTACTTTCTTCAGTAAGTCTTCTAAGTATAAAGTAAATACTGAAGGAGCTTCTTTTCTTCCGTATGTCCGACACTCTTTCCTAGCGTTGAGGTGCTTGAGAGTTGTGCTGAGAGAGCTATGATGCTTGATGATGCAATACTGTGGCATTGAATGTTTTTTCTATTTTCACTAACAGTGATGACATAATAGAGAAAGTCAAATGAGGGAATGATAGAGTTTGCTATTTGGGGATTGTGATTAACTAGAAAATTATGTGAGTGATGAGTTTGGCAAGAAATTAATAAGGGATAAAATGAAATAAAAATATATAATTAGATAATATTATAAAATAAAAAGTAATTTTAATTAAATTATACATAATAATATAATATAAATTAATAAATATTTATGATGAATTTTCATTAATATATATTATACTTATAATATTTAAATAAATTTAAAATGTATTGCTCAATAATTACTATATCTTTCAATTATAATAAACATAAATATTTATATTAAATTGTTCATCATCTTCTAATGAGAAATAATCAATATTTAAATCAATCAAGGATTTTTTACATACATAACATCTCAAACTATTAAAAATATATATTCAACGTCTAAAATATCATATTTACTTATATATCACCTAAATAATATTCCTAACATTTGAAATACCACTATGTAATGTTCCCGTCAAAACCTCTCCCCGACCTCTCTGCGAGCCAGTTCATGTTCCCGTGCAAAAGCTTCTCCAGCAATCGTGGCCTCTTCTTCGCTCGTGTAGGTAGTGTCACCTTCTTCCCGCGTGAAAGTTTCACCTTCTCGTAATACTATTTCTTCTTCCGAGTGAAAGTTTTTTCCTTCGTGCGAAACCTTCTTCGCTCGAGCACGTGTGAAAATTTCTCCCATCCATTCATGTTCCCTATATTTAATCGTTGTTCTTACTCAAATTGAATTTGAATACATTGCCATATGAATTATCTTGAGGTTTTGTTCATTGGTTTGGTTTGGTGTTTACATCATTTTCCTACTAAAAGATGACATTTTGAACATCTTCAATTTGCAGAGTTTTATTTAGTGCTTGCTTTGGTGATTATCTCTAGGTTTTGGTGAAAATATACAATTGGTTGCTTTTAAGAGTTTGGACAATTTAGTATTACAATTTTCTGAATTGACAGGAAAATGTAATTTTTGTTCGCTTTGGCTAACTCATTTTGATTCACTTTTTTCACTTCATATAACTCTTTAATTATATGCACACACAAAAATGAATTAAAGCCTTTTTTGCTTCATTGTCCTCAAATTTGGTAGATATTGGAGTGAGGTGCAGGGTCAGGCTCGAATGCAGTATGTGGGTGGAAGTAAAAAAACCTTAAAGCTTCAGAGAGATGAAATTAGTTTGTTGTGCTAAAAGAACGAGTTGAAGAACTTTGTCATTGGCTAAGGGGTTAATCATTCGACTTGCACTATCATGTCAATGGAACATCACCTAAGAATTACATATTGGTCTCAAGCGATTAAGATGTAGTTGACATGCTTGACAATTCTTATGAAAGGAATAGAATTGAGGTGGCGATTTGAGTGAAATATCACGAGGAACATATGTCCTAATCACAAACTAAAATGCATCAATTCAGCTCAAAGATAGGAGAAAATAATGATATTGTAGTAGATGATTTGTGCGATGAGTTCTTTATACCTTAAACTGATTAGCCAAATAGTCTATGTGTTGGTTTTTGGTTAGAGGATTCCCAAAGTTTCAAGCAAGCAGTTAGGTCTAATGCAATTTTATAGAATTATATTATAAAGATAAAGGCCAGTGACAAATCCAGAGTAATTTTTACTTGCACATACAAAGGTTGCCCATGGAGAGTATGTGCCTCATTGTGTCCTAATGAGCTCTCCTTGGAAGTTAGAAAAATATATTCAACTCATTTATGTCCTGGGGTCATAGAGCTGGAAATAAGCAAGCTACTACTACTAGGGTAGCTCATGAAATCAAGGACATTATAAAGAAAAATCATGATATCATGCTAAAGGGTACTAAAAATAACTTGGAGACAGGTTACATATTATCATTGTCATATATGAAACTTTGGTGTTCAAGGGAGTTAGCAAGAGATATAATGTCTGGACCTGTCGATGATAACTATATGTGGGTTCTTATGCTGAGGTCTGAGTTAATTAATAGGAATCCTGGCTCTCAAATTACATACATGTGTGACATCAAAACAAATGCATTCAAGTAATTCTTTGTTAGCTTTAAAGAGTGTATTGATGGTTTCATTACTAGTTATAGATATTTAATTGGAATTGATGCTTGCCACCTTAAATCAAAGTATCTTGGCATACTCCTATCCGCAAATTGTTTGGATGGCAATAATGGCCTCTACAAAATAGCGTATGCCGTTGCTAAATCAGAGTCCAATAAATCATGGGAGTGGTTCTTGAGAAACTTGTCGAAAAGTTTTGGTTGTGAAATGGAACAATTAGCCTTCATATCCGACATGGAGAAGGACCTTGGTGAAGCCATAAAGCTTATTTTCTCAAATACCAAGCATAGAGTGTTCATGAGGCACCTATGGAAGAATGTAAAAAAACTATTTCATTGCGAAGATGGAAACAAGCTTTAGAATTTGGTTTAGACGGCCACAAACACTTACAAGCTACATGATTTGTATATGAAAGTTGAGGAGATCTTCAAAATCAGCCTACAAGTTTACTCTTACTTGAATTCATTGTTGTACAAGTGGTCTAAGGCGATATTCTTAAAACACATTAAAAATTACTATAATGCAAACAACATGTTTGAGTATTTTAATGCATGAGTTGAAGAAGCTAGAATTAAGCCCGTAGTTGATTTGGTAGACATGATTAGGGCAAAGCTTATGGAACAACGCTCTCATAGAAAGATTAATTGTGGCTCTTGGAGAGGTCAACTAGTCCCTCAGGCGGAAGAGTATATTCCCTCAGGCGGAAGAGTATATCAGAGATATCACAAGGAAAGAACATTTTATAATTCACCAATCGACTTCAAGCAAAGCTGAAATTGAGAGACTTCATGAAAAGAACAAGGTGGACGTACATAGAAAAGAAGGATTGTAGTTATGGATTCTGACAATTAAGTGGTCTACCTTGTATACACAGTTCTGCATTCATTGGAACGAGACAACATACCTTATGACATATGTATGTTGATGATCACTACTGCATGTTTAGGTAAGTTACTTGCCTTGTTCAATTGCCACTTATTTGCCGCCTGTTTGTTACATTAGTTATCTTAAAAAGTTTTTGTTTAATGATTAGATACAAAATGACATGTAATGGTACAATCTCAACACTACCCGGGAAGGATCTGTAGGCTGCAGTCAGTGATGGTGAGGTAGTTACAATGCCAGCTTCACTTTGACCCCATGGTAGAACCCAAAAAAGGTGATTTAAGAATTTCTTAAAAATTGGAAAGAAAACAAAACTTGGACATGTGTAGTCACTGTAACTTATGGGCCCATCATAGAAGCACCTGTAAGAATCCATTAAATGTTGTAGGTGACAAGATTATTTCTGATGAAAAACTGCCTACTACATCGACTGCTAGGCCAAAATTGAATATATGTCTTCCAAGCCACTGCAGTTTTTTGGATTGATAGAAAATAACTTGAATGCAAGCAGATTTTGACAAATTTTTTTGAATGCTAGCTGATTTCTGAGAAATAGTAGTTTTTTTTTTAAAATTACATTTATTCAGTCTTTTGAGCCTTAGCATTTACGTTTATTGACTTAGAATTGTATTATGTAGCTTTCATTCCATAGAATCTGAGCACAATTATTTTGATATTCTGTAGCATTCTAATTGACATAGTAGAAATTGCATTACACCAAGGTATTGCTATATTCTGTAGCATTCTAACTGGTGATGCGAGGAACTTTTATTACGTCCTCTGACCGAACGTAGCTCTACATTCGGTCAGAGGATTGTTACTCGATTTTTGCTTGGTATTTGGTCGGTATTGCTAGGTATTCTTTAATAATAACGAGGAATACCGCTCTATGAAGATCAATACTAAGCAATACCGAGTAATCCCAAAAAATACCGAGTTTTTGGGATTACTTGGTATTGCTTGGTATTGCTCGATATTACTCGGTATTTTGTCTTCACATAATGGCATTTCTCGTTATTATTAATATTGCTCGGTATTTACTCGGCATTTCTCGTTTTGTGCCTGCGATCTTAGTGCCGGCCGAACGTAGCTCTACGTACGTTCACCGGACCAAATAAAAATTCTGTTGCGAGAGGGTTGACAATTTTCACTACTGCTCTAACATAGTGTCGTTGCCAAACTGCAATTTAGTAGAGATTATAGAAGCCTCTATTTTGCTGCTATGTGCTTTCCAAGTTATTCAACATTTCATAAAAGAAATGAATATACTAGTTCAGTACAAAGGACTGTAATATGACAAAGCAATCATATTGCTGTTCAAACAAATTTTCCTTGTTTTGTTACTTACAATCAAACAAAATTTTCAGACTCAGACCCATTGACAAAGCAGTCATATTGCTATTCATTCAAGAGATAGAACACATATGTTACATTGACTCAAAGCTTTATTGATTAGCTCAAAGTTACATTGATTCAAAGTTATATTTACTCACAGTGATTGCTACAATCAAAATTAGGATAAGCACTATCACAAACAAGATTTTTATTTGTAGAAGCTCCGCTCTAACTGAAACAACATGAGTTATGCTGGCTTTGACAACATTTAAACTTCTTCAGTAATCCATATCATACGCTGATTCATTAAATTTATCACACCATCGAAGAAAAAGACAATCATCTTCTAATCTATTCTAGGGGCATATGTAAAAATTTCTTCCACCACTACGCGATTTGTATGATGTATATATTGCATATTTCAATTATCAATGCTAATATATTTAATTACTTAGGTTTTTAATTAGCATTGCCGAGGAACTTGAACTCATTGTAGAATGATTTTATGACTTGGGATGCAATAACAATAAATCTTCAAAACAAAGAAATAAAGTAGCTCATTAGTTAATCAAGCTTTCAATTGCTGCCTAATACTCAAAAGCATTTCAAATTCAACCTAAAACTGTTGCCTTGGCATTCAATCAAACAACTTACGTCCATCTCTAAATTTCCAAACACAGCATAGAAAACAAAGACATGAGAACACAATCAGCAAAACTATTCGACATGGAGAAGACGAACAACAACAACAACAAATGAAGACAAGATCAATCGGAAAAAAAAAAACCATAAAATCCAGTTGAGTTGGTCCATGCATCGAGTTGCAAACCTTGCCAAGCTAAGAAGATCCAGATGCACAAAGTGGTCAGACAAGAAGAAATAAATGGAGAAGGCAATGACTTCGGATGGGGAAGACAATCCTCATACGAACGAACAAAAGATGGTATGTGAATTTCTAACGAGGGCTTAACAGATTGTTTTAAAAGATAAAAACAAAGATTTTATGTGGTATATTAATAAATATAACAGTTTGGATATTAAATATGTATTTTAAATTATTTTGAGTGTTATGTATTTTAAAATCTCTTAAATCAAACATTTAACAAAATTTCACACAAATTTCATATCGAACAAGAATCGAGCTTTTTATCAAACATATTCATTAGCGTTAGATGATATTGTTAATGAACATAAACGAGCTGACTATATAATTATTCAAACTTATTTATTAAAATATAAAATATTTAAAAAATAATCAAATTTCTTTAATTACTTAATTAAAAGACCATACACAAGTTATAATTAAGGCAGCCTCAAATAATTTGTCGAACAATCGATTCGTTTACAACCCTAATCATTAGTGGACCAAGTTGCAATTTTAAATTTTTTTTTTCAAAATTTCACTTAAAAATTTATAATTTTGTATGCTCCAAAATATTCTAAAACTAATATGAGCATATATCACCCTCCAGTTTGGCTTACTATAATTTCTTTTCATGCAACAGACATGGAGGCCAAACTTCAGACATCTAACAAAGAAAAAAAGGGTAATTAGTTGCATTTTCAATGCTTGGAGATATGTTCTCATTAGCTGCTGTTCCAGCATATTAGGGCAACTCGCAGCAACAAGAAAGCACATAAGCAAACATCATTAAGAAACAAGCAATTAGAAGGCCAATAAAATAAAAATAACAGTTCCTATATATTTCTTTCTGCTCACTTTTTTTTCCATATATATATTTCCATGAAGAAAAACGAAAAAGAATAGAAAAATAAAAATAAAAATATATGACAGCTTGACACAATAACAAAAACATTTACAAGAGGTAAGGACAGGCACTACCGTCACATGAAGATAAGACAAACTATGGCAGGACTGAATTGGCTAAGCCCATGGATGCTGCAACTTCTCTTGAGAAATCCTCTGCCTGTGCCTGTTCATCAGTAGGTACTAAGTTATTAGCTTACATAAACAAATATTTTGATTGGGATATCTTGAACTGATTTGGGTCATAATGGACTTCATATTCATTGGATTTGCTTTTAGATGAGTGCAATATAATTTTTTATTAATTAATCATATATTGCATTAATCTCAAAAGGAATTTTATGACTATAAAACTATTTTGACACCAAAATGATCAATATATCCCAATACTTTTAACCGCCCAAAAATCTATATACCTGAAGGCGATGCAACAAGTACATCAAGAACAGATGCACAAATACCTGCAAATATAAAATAATCAGTGTCATATCAATTATTCATAGGAAAATTGGGTGGGGATATGCTAACCAAAATTTATCAAATTTGTGTAAAATATGGATTATCAATCAACTATTATATTAGACTCACCTCAAAGCAAGTTCAAAGATTTTAAAATTCATAATGATAAAAATTTGATCAGATTATCCTCACCCAATTTTTTTCCCTATTCAATAGTAGTGCCAAACATTTGTAAAAAAGGTCATTCTAACCAAGTAAAACAGTAGCAACACACGAGCAACTGGATACCGCCACAAAAATCGAGTGGCTTTAACAGCGCCAGAGTCCAAAAGAATTGCCGCTCTTTGTAGCTAGAGAGTCACATTGGGCAGTATTAGACGAGAAAAAAACATAAAATAACTAAGAGGAACTGAATATTAGAAACCTGTATGCTTGCTGTAGCCATATGTCTATGGTGTAATGGAAGAGGCCTGCAGGTCAGAAACCGGTACGATAGAAAATATTTAGAGTTAATTTGAATCACCAGTTAAGGGAAAAAAAAGCAGGAAATTGACTGATCTTATTTGATGCTTAAAAAAATAATAATAATTAAAAAAAAAGGAAATTGACTTTTAAAAAAAAGCTGTGGTTTTGTTGATAAATGATCAGTTAATTCTATTGCTTGGAACAATTTTACGACTTTTAAATGCACTTTCTATTTCCAGGTTTCCTAAGCTAAATAAAGATTCTAGGAAAATGACATAATGGCGAGAAGTAAAAACTAATGAAAATAGATGAAATGAGGATGCTTAGGTGGATAAGTGGCTTTACTCTTAGAGACAAGATACAAAATGAGTACATACATGAAAAGGTTGGAGTAGCTCTAGTGGAAGATAAGATTAGATAGAGTCACCTTGCATGATTTGGTCACATAAAATGAAGGCCTTCCGATGACTCGGTTAGGAAATATTAGAAATGTCATTTCTTTTAAATATAGATGAGAATTTTGACTTTTAATAGGACACAATGAAGAAAAATGATTCATGTAGCCGAACCCATATAGTAGGATAAAGGCCTATTGTTGTTGTTGTTGTGGGTGAAGTATAACTTGGGTTCCCTAGTCTGAAAAAAGATAAAATGGGCCAGCCATATCTTGCTAATCCACACATTCAAACGAGGAAGTATAGAATGCATGAATTCTAATAGGAAATACTTGGTTCACAAGTAACCCTAAGGGAATACTTGAGTTCGCAAGCAAACCTATCACTAATTGGAAGAAAACAGCGAGAATAACGCAAAATCTGGGCGAAATCAGCCACAAAATGATAGTTTGCAATCAAAGAAATAAATCAAAGCACACACGAAAGCAAGATACAAGTGATCCTCAATTCGAGAGGAGGATCATCTCTCCCAAATCTCTAGACAAGAGAGTCTAGAGCCCTCGCACCAAGAAACCCTAATTCCCAATTAATCAAAACATGAAAAACTCCCTAATTCCCTCATGCACTTTAATACAAATTGTTTCCTAATTAATTTTCCCTCCCAAAGCTTGAGCCGCCCCACCCTTTTCCCTTTTGAAAATTATTTGTTGGATGGGGCCCACCTAATAGGTGGAAAGGGAGGAAGGAGGCGGGCTACTTCCGCCTCTTATAGAATTGTTGAACCGGTTGGGCCAGTTCAGCCAGCATAGGCGTACATTACCGCCCTCCTAAAGAACCACCTTGTCCTCAAGGTGAAAATTCGAAAACTGTTGTTTCGTCCTCTCGTATGGCTCCCACGTGGCCTCGTAGTCAGGAAGGTTCTTCCATTGGATCAACATTTCCTTAGTTCCATCATCTTTCTGGCGCACTCCCATTAGCTCTAAGGGTTCCAAAACCACTTCTAAATCCTCGGTAAGTGTTGCAGGTAGATCGGGGTTGGTTGTGTAGTCACCGATGGCCTTCCTCAACTGAAAGACATGAAAAACCGGGTGTATCATCGCCGATGGTGGTAATTTCAGTCGATATGCCGCCGCCCCAATCATCTCCATCACTTCATAAGGCCCATAGTACCTTGGAGACAGCTTTTCATTCCTTCTGTGGGCAACTATTCTCTGCCTATATGGTCGAAGTTTCAAGAACACCTTCTCCCCCTCTTTAAACTGAATGTCCTTCCTATGCCCATCCGCTTGTTTCTTCATAATTTGCTGAGCTCTCAGTAAATGCTTCTTCAACTCCTCTAGCACTCGATCCCTCTCCTCCAAGTATTCCTGTACTGAAGAAACGAGAGTACTGCTACTCCCAAAGTGCACCAAGTGTGGGGGATCCCATCCGTACAACACCTTGAATGGGATCATTTGTGAAGCAAAATGAAAAAATGTGTTATACCAGTACTCCGCCCATGATAACCACTTAACCCATAGCTTGGGTGTCTCTGACACAAAGCATCTCAGGTATGTCTCCAAGCTCCTGTTGACTACTTCCGTTTGGCCATTCGTCTGTGGGTGGTAAGTTGTACTCTTCTTTAGAACTGTCCCCAGCAGTCTAAACAACTCTCTCCAAAAATGGCTGAGGAATACATTGTCTCTGTCTGATACGATCGCCTCGGGTACTCCATGTAACCTGACCACCTCCCTGATGAAAGCTGAAACCACTGTCACTGCTGTGTAGGGGTGTCGAAGGGGAATGAAATGTGCATACTTGCTTAACCTGTCCACCACCACCAAGATCACCATAAACCCCTCTGAGCGGGGCAACCCATCTATAAAATCCATAGATATCTCCTCCCACACTCTGCCCGGTAGAGCTAACGGCTGTAGTAGTCCTCCTGGTGACATAGCTAGGTACTTATTTCTTTGACAGATCTCACATCTGGCGACCATTTCCTCTACATCTTTACGCATCCCCTTCTAATACAGTTCCGCCGCTAGTCTTCTGTATGTCTTCTGAATGCCTGAATGACCCCCCACTGCGCTTCCATGAAACTCCTGGGGTAAGTTTGGGATGTGGATCGAGGTTCGAGGCATCACAAATTTTCCCTGATATAGTAGTTTATCTCCCTCCAATGAATACCCTGGGTGGCTACCCTCTTCTTTCAGTAAATCTGACCTGATCTTTTCCAAACCTTCATCTCTAGCACTTTCCTCTCTGATGGCCTCCCAGTTCAGCATCAACGGAATAGATAGTGCCACTGTCTGCAGCTCCCCCATGCATCTGGACAAGGCATCTGCCGTCTTGTTCTCCACTCCAAGCCTATACTGGATCTCAAAGTCATACCCGAGTAACTTGGACAGCCACCTTTGATGCTCCTCTATCACCATTCGTTGTTCTAGCAGGAATTTCAAGCTTCGCTAATCTGTTCTGACAATAAAATGTCTCCCAAGGAGGTAGGGCCGCCACTTCTTGATGGCCAACATGATGGCCATTAATTCTCTCTCATAAACTGATTTCAGCCGGGCTCTAGCAGTCAATACCTGGCTGAAATAGGCAATGGGCCTACGACTCTGCATGAGCACTGCACCCATCCCGTACCCTAATACATTTGTCTCCACAATGAAGGTCTGAGTGAAATCTGGCAAAGCTAGGACTGGCACCATAGTAATCATCTTCTTCAAGCTCTCAAATGCTTATGTGGCTGCCTCCCCCCATAAGAACCCGTCCTTCTTCAACTGCTCAGTGAGTGGCCATGCTATGGAGCTATACCCCTTAACGAACCTCCTGTAGTAAAAAATCCTCTCAGTTCCTTCAGATTTTTCGGCACTGGCCACTTTAGCAAGGCCTCAATTTTGGACTGATCTACTGCCACCCCTTCTTTTGATACCACATGACCTAAGTACTCTACACTGGCATGTGCAAAGAAGCATTTTTTTTAAATTAGCCCTCAGCTGGTGCTCCTGCAGTACCTCTAATACTCTTTTCAAATGCTCCCAGTGCTCCTCCTCTGTCCTGCTGTAGACCAGGATGTCGTCAAAGAATACCAAAACAAATCGTCTGAGATAAGGTTTGAAAACCTTATTCATAAGGGCCTGGAAAGTAGCAGGGGCATTTGGTGAGACCAAAAGGCATCACCAGAAACTCATAATGTCCTTCATGAGTTCTAAAGGCAGTCTTGGGTACATCCTCCTTCATTCGGATTTGATGGTAACCTGATTTCAAGTCTATCTTGCTAAAGATCACGGTCCCACTCAATTCATCTAACAGCTCGTCAATGACTGGTATTGGAAATTTGTCAGGTACAGTTTTCTTGTTGAGTGCTCTGTAGTCCACACAAAAATGTCAGCTGCCATCCTTCTTTTCCACCAATAGAATGGGGCTAGAGAAAGGACTGATGCTAGGTTTGATGATCTTTGCCTCCAGCGCATCTCTCTAATCAACCTTTCTATTTCATCGGTCTGGAACTGAGGGTAGCGATAAGATCGTACACTGATGGGCGCCACTCCCTCCTTCAACACGATGGCATGCTCCTGCTCCCTCTGCGGTGGCAATCCCTGAGGTGGCTGAAACACCTCTTGAAACTGCTGAATCAACAGCTGAATGGAGAGGGGTAGGTCTCCTCCCTCCTCCAATCTCTCTCCCTCCAAACTGTGCAGCTCCACCAAATACCCTCCGCCCGCTAACTGAATGTCTTGCACCATCGTTTTAAGAGATACCAGGGATTTGGAAAGCCCCGCATCTCCCTTAATCACTACCTTCCTTCCATCCACCGTCAACTCCATCGTGAGTGCTCCCCAACTCACTTTGGTGTTTCCCAAAGTTTGCAACCACTTCATCCCCAGGATGACGTCTGTGCTCCCAAACTCTAATGGAAGAAAGTCTTCCCTTACTTGTATCCCTTAGATCATCAGTCGCACTCCTCTGCAAATCCCCTGGCCTTTCTCCACCTTCCCCGTGCCCATCATCACTCCGTAACAGCCGGTGTCCACCAATCTCACTCCCAGTTGGTCGACGACCTGGGTGGAAATGAAATTGTGAGTGGCCCCACTATCAATCAGAACCACAACCTCCATGTCCTCTATCTCTCCCTTCACCTTCATGGTGTGATTCGTGGTGAATCCCACCACTGAGTTCAGGGAAACCTCAACCAGATCCAAGTGTAGCTTATCCTCCATCTCTTCCTCTATGTCCTCCTCACCTCCCTCCTCAGTTTCCTCGTCATCACAGACGATGAGAACCTGAAGAGTTCGGTCCTTGCACCGATGCCCTGGCATGTAATTTTCATCGCATCTGAAGCACAACCCCTTAGCCCTCTTCTCCTGCATCTCTTTCTCCGTCAGTCGCTTGAAATTTCCCCAGCTCCCTCTTGTCTTCTCCTTGGTGGCCTCTCGGCTCCCTCCTGTTGTAGGACCTTTAGGTGCTAGATTAGTGGTCGTCATCCTGTAAGTACCCCCAGTGCTGCTACTCCCGGCTCCCCTCTCCAAATTCCTCTGATTTTCCACCAGTTGGGCCAACTTCATGGCCTCCCCCAAGTCACGGGGCATCAAAACCTTCACTGCTACTCGGATCTCTGCCTTCAACCCTTGCATGAAATTTTCCTCCAATACTATATCTGAGAGGCGCTCCACCCTGCTAGCTAAGTGCTCAAACTGCTCCCGGTAATCTGCTACTGATCCCTCCTGTGTCAGAGCAAAGAACTGCTCATAGAAGTCTACTCCCCGATCGGTTTGGAAACGCTCTATTATGCAGTCTTTGAATTCCCTCCAGTTCCTGATCGGCCTCCTCTGGTCTCTCCACTGAAACCACGACAGGGCTTTCCCTTCCAAGTGCAATCCCGCTGCTGTCATCTTCTCCTCCTCTATCAACCCATTAACGGCGAAGTACCGCTCTACCTTGTAAATCCACCCATACGCATCTTCTCCTTCAAATATGGGCATTTTCAACTTTCTCACCTTCTGGTCTCCAACATTTCCCCTAATTCTTCCATAGTTTCCCCTCTCCCAAGTGCTAGGTGCACCCCAGTTTTCCCGGTCTTCCCTTGCTCTACCATAGCCCCAACTCCCTTCAAAATCCCCCTTTCTTTCTTCAAAATCCGCGACGGTCGTAGTATCCCTCCTGGCGTTCCTCAAATCCTCCTCTTTCTTCCCTCTGAAAAAGTCTCCATATGAGGTCTTCTTCCTTCTCCTTCCACGATCTCCACCTCATCTTCCACCCTACGGATTTCAGAATTCTTACTCTTTCCTTCCATCCCTTTTGCCATTGAAGCCGCTGTTTGATTTTGAATCTCGAGCATTTTCTTCATCATCTCTTGGAGGTCGGCGACTTGTCCCTTCATGGAAGATATCCTTTCCTCCACCGTCGTTTTCATTTGATTCATCTCCCCTTCAAGTCTTTCTTCCAAGGCATCCACTTTTTTGGCTGCCATCAAAATTTGGCATTTGTAGATTCACAAAAATAGGATTTTGGAGTAAAAATCAGCAACTTTTTCCTATTTGAAGCGAAAAAAATGCTGCTGGGATTCGTTGAAATCAGCACTCCACCGGTCACGAGACATGCTCTGATACCAATTTGATAGGAAATACTTGAGTTCTGTTGACCAACAGATAGAGAACAAAAAAAAAAACTAAGCCAAATCCCAAAAAATTAGGAAGAAAATCCGACATACCTCGTATAAGACGACTCAGTTCAGCTCTCTGAAATTCCTACTGAAATTCCGCCGAGGAGCTGTAGGTTCGGCGCCGCTCACGTCAAAACCTCCACAAAACCTGCGACGACGGCCTTGATTTCGCTCCTTCTCACGTCATTAAATACCCAAGCGAACGAAGCCTTCGGGGCTATTCCAGTTCGCAAGCTCTTTGACTCCCGTAGCTGCTTCCGACCTCCTAAGCCCACAACTGAAATCCCTCATAGTTCCGATCTTCTCCTCCCTCCTCCGATCAGAGTCTTTCTCGACTCCAAGCCACAGCCAAAGCTCTAACGTCTCCTCCTCCATTTCCCTGTGCCGACGCCTCTAGCCGAGCTCCGTCCCGACCCTGACAGGATCTCCCGAGCTGTCCGACCACATCCCGAGCCACCTCCACATCCCGCCGTCGTTGCTTCCAACAGAGAGAGAGAGAGAGAGAGAGAGAGAGAGAGAGAAGCC
>NW_021319161.1:1042337-1076738 GCF_001605985.2 Dendrobium catenatum
TATACGTATCTGATTGACGACTAGCCTTAATCGAAAGTTCTTTCTCGTGATCGGGAGGGGTAATTAACTATAGGGGCTTGCGCTTATAGGAAACAAGAACTCAGATTATAAAGTCCTCACAAAATGAGGGCGAAATCTCTGGGTAGTGTCTTATCTACAAACCCATCTGCCTTCCAAAATTTACCTCGGAACTTATTCAGTTAAAACACCCTCGCTGAATAAAAAGAAGAAAAGCGAGCGGAGGCCGGGGCCGAATTTTCGGAGCCCACAAGTTCGCAAGTAACCCTAAGGGAATACTTCAGTTCGCAAGCAAACCTATCACTAATTGGAAGAAAACAGCGAGAATAACGCAAAATCTGGGCGAAATCAGCCCCAAAACGATAGTTTGCAATCAAAGAAATAAATCAAAGCACATACGAAAGCAAGATACAAGTGATCCTCAATTCAAGAGGAGGATCGTCTCTCTCAAATCTCTAGACAAGAGAGTCTAGAGCCCTCGCACCAAGAAACCCTAATTCCCAATTAATCAAAACATGATAAACTCCTTAATTCCCTCATGCACTTTAATACAAATTGTTTCCTAATTAATTTTCCCTCCCAAAGCTTGAGCCGCCCCACCCTTTTCCCTTTTGAAAATTATTTGCTGGATGGGGCCCACCTAAAAGGTTGAAAAGGGAGGAAGGAGGCGGGCTACTTCCGCCTCTTGTAGAATAGCTGAATCGACTGGGCCGGTTCAGCCAGCACAGGCGTAACAAATTCATATATCACAAGTTTTAAAAACCAATCAGAAAGGATTGTCAAAATGGTTGCTAGATATCCAGCCACTATAAATGTCAGGTTGTACTTCAATTTGGTTGTAACTATCTAGCTCTGAAACCCAAGCCCTAAAATACTGAATATAACTTGGCTGAGACTTACCATATCAAGATAAATCCAAATAAATTTTCATGTTTCCCTCAATTTGCATGAGGAATCACCTTGCAGAAGTCAGAGTAGAAAAATACATGGAATCAGAAGAAAGTTTAAAATGTGATTGTAAGGGCCATAGAACATAAAATATGACATTAATGACTGAATTTCTAATCAGGGTCCCACTCTCATTTTCGTTTTTAACACTTAGAATTATGGTTGCGTTCGTATCACCAAAGACAGGTATTTTGAATATTTCAGCTGTACAATCAACTCAAAACTCATAAGCAAAACAAACAGAATGAAGACAACTGAATATACGAATGAAGGTATGTACTGCCAGCAGTCGTTGACTACTTTGAACCGATAGATCACAATTTGATAAACAATTCAAATTGGTAGCAAATCATGATAATGGTTGTCTGCTTCATAACCACACTTATGTGGACAAATAAAGTTGGTTTCACTTGTACTTTTTCTAGTTTTATGTACGCCGGGAAAAGAATCCCGAAGGCAATTGTATTCAGCTTTGTTAGACCAGCTTTCAACCAAAAAGATAACAAATTAAATGAGAACATAGAACTCCTGGAGATTAATGATGGCGTCATCACCTGTACAACTCATCATTTTAGCCTATTTCAATCAAATAAAAAGTAGTTTATAGCTTCCATGGTTTAAAATTGCGCAATATGAGGCTCGCCTTGAGGCCCTCCTTTGCGCAATTCCAGTAAAAAACGCCTCGATGCTTACGCCTTGAGTTTTTTTTACGAGGCTTGCGCCTCAACTTGGTTGAGGCCCGCTTCGCCTCACTGGTCGCCTCACTGGCATGAGGCTTACGCCTCACGCTATATATATTAAAATTTACATTCTTTTGATTTTGAGGCTTACGCCTCAAAACGCCTTGAGGCTTAACGCCTCGCCTCACGAATGAAAAACGCCTCAATACCAGAATACGCAATTTTAAACATTGATAGCTTCAAGTTGATTATAATCATTTACAGCATAAAAAGCTAAGTAAAGAATAAGGCCAGGCAAATATCCAATCAGTAACAGATGATACAAACTGTTTGATTTTGAACATATAGTTAACGAGGGCCAAATAAATATATAGACTGACAAAAAAAAACGAATGGAAACAGGACAAAATGACGAGTAAGCAAACACTCACTAATAACTGAGAAAAAAAGATGCAAATGAAATAGCTAACATGATTTAATAATTGAGAATTCAGAGAGAGGAATGCATGAGAAGTCAACATACTCGAGAGCTTTTATATCAGCATCTTCCTCCCAAAATGCTGTAGAACGCCGGGAAGCTCTGCTTCTTTCTGCTTCAACCTAAATGCAAATTCCATGTAAATGAGATGAGCATTTTGCATTAATAATAGAAAGTAAATCAAGATTTATAAAAATACAGGAACCACCTGAGCCTCTTGCAATCGTTTTATTTCTTTCTCTATCTGAAACTCAGCAGCTGCTTTTTCACTAGCCATGGCCTCCAGCTGTGTTTGCTTATGGTACTGAAAAAAAAGGTGTAAATTCCAAAGTTCTTAATTTTCTTAATCTCTGTCAGCTTTATTTTTGCTTGAAAAAAGAAGCTTGATGCGACTCACTAACAGATCAGTAAGCTCGCGGTATCTTTTCTCTAATTCCATATGTTCCTGCAACTCATACGAATGACCAAATGTGAGATCTTTAATAGGATAATCAATGACTTAGCACTATCCAAAAAAAAAAAAAAATCAATGACTTAGCACTTAGTAGTACCGCACATGAGATCATGTTTCTGCTAGATAAACATATCTGATGGGGCCATTAAAGTTCTTTCACATCCCATATCATTCTAAGAAAAAAACAGTAGAACTTGCCTGGCGTGAGTAATGGTCTGCATCCCTCTTCATCCCGGCCATTTCAACCCTCATTTTTTGTAATTCAGCCTGCCACATTGCAGGTAAGGGGGTGATTCTCCATATATACATATCCACTACAGGCACAACATGATTTCATTCATATCACAAAAGAAACATGGAAATATGCATACAGCATCAAGCTAAAGCAATTTACAAAGTTGCTTGTGCTCGCATCATCTAAAGATTATGGAGCAGTTTAAACTTAATGAATTTAACACGAGCTGTAGCTATTTGTGAAAGGAAAATAGGATAATTGCCTCCATGGAAGAAATTTTGTTTTCAGCCTCTCTCTGACATTGCCGTGCACGCTCCACTTCTTCCTGCCAAGCTTGTATCTGATTTTTGAAAAACACAACGATATAAGTGCATAAAAAAAATGAACATAATAAGCATAGAGAAACAACCACCACTGACTTTGTTGACCCAAATAAAGAAGTAGGGACTATTTGAAATAATTAAAAAAAAATTCCCATTTTCATAGGTGTGAGTGTGTGACCATCAAATATCGAGTTTTAAACCAGACAAGAGAATGGTAGGAAGCTTACTTTGAGAGAGAATATGGAAGGAATGAGCTGTGGGTTTGAAAACTTGCTATTATTCTCCATTAGAAAAAAATCTACCATTGGATTGAAAAATCACTATAACATTTTCAGGAACCAAAAAGATCCCTTCATCACATGGATTTAGCTATTTCTAGGCCTCATTCTTATCTCCTGCATGGAGGGAGTTCAATCTTAATATTTCCTTACAATTGGAAAGAACTATTTGACTTACAAAGGAAATGCGTCAATCTCTACTTCAAAATCTCATAATTATGCTAGATGAATTCACCATTGCTGACTAGTTCACAATAATTGGATGATTGGGGAGAGCAAGGTCACACATGATCATTAGATATTATACCCTAAAATTTTCAAAATGGTGAGCTTAAAATTTTTCCAAAAATTATACCCCAAGACAAAAACTTTTATAAAAAAGAAATTTTTATTCCATCCTGCTCTACTCATCAAACTTAGTGATGAGGACATCAGCAGGAGATTCTGGAGTGTCTATCATTGGAGGAATCGTGGATCAACGGCTACGATTCGGAGTCTTTATTTATGAAGTGCTTAAGTATTATTTTATTTTGTGTCTTAGTTTACCATAGCACCCTTATGAGGGCTTAGTTCATAATGTAGCCCAAAGGGCATTTTAGTCTTTGCATTTCTTTTTATTTTAAGACCTATATATAGAGGTCTTCACTATTGTATGAGGTTAATGATTGATTAATGAGAATTTTCAGCATTCTAGTTCCCTTGAGTGTTGAGAGTTATAGAGAAAGAAGAAGAACCTAGGTAAGGACAAAAGCAATACCCATCAGCAGTCGGAAGAGTCCGGGCTCACGGTCTACCTCCGCTTTCTTTTTCTCCAACATCGGCCGCCTCTCCTTCTCCTCGTAACAGAACCCCCCCCCCCCCCCCCCCCCCTCTACCCTTTTCTCTCTACAATTAAATCCCCCTATTAATTAAAACCCATTAATCCCAACTTAAGCTGCCGGACCCTCCCCCTCTCTGTCTTTTACTCTTTTACATTACTAACCTTTCCCCCTTTGCATAATTAATTCAAAAGTTCAAATTTTCCCTCTCAACTCCACCTCAAATTTGAAATCAAATTTCAGATTTTAAAATTACCTTCCCACCATAATCCAAACCCAAAACTTGAAATTAATTTGGCCCCTCTCCTAGCTTTGGCCAACCACCCCACACCCTCCTTTCTCCCTCACCTCTCTTCTTCCATCCCTGATACATTGTCTAAGGAAGAAGACGCACAACTTACCTCTACGACTTAACCTACTTCCCTCATGAATGGTCGATCTCGAGCGCGATCATGGATTCGTGTATGATCTTCAAGGACGAGTAGATATCCTTTGGTCTCCCTTCTTCAACTTCAACTTAGAGATCGACAACACTGTCGGCGACTACGTCGACCAAATCATTTTCACCTTGACATCTGCCATCAACGAATAACAAATCTCCGAACAGTGACGAGTAAGGGGAACACAAACGTTTTGTCTTTTGATGGTATCTTTAAGTTTGCTAAATTTATTCTTCCATTAAACCACCTCAAGAGTGAAAGTAAGGGGAACACAAAGTGAAATTTCTATTGTTTATGCCTTTAGCTTTACTATAAGTTTGTTGTTATTTTACATTATCCTGTTAATCTTTCTTGTAACCGCACGCCAAAACATAACTACAACTAAGAAATCATAGAATATAATCTGGTGAAACATTAATTTTAAAATTAGCAAGTTTAACAAATTTTTATTAAATTCTTGCAATTCCTACTATGTTTCACATCACCTAGCAAATTGATATATATATATATATATATATATGTGTGTGTGTGTGTGTGTGTGTGTGTGTGTGTGTGTGTGTTAATTTGCAAGAATATGAAACTTATTGAATTAGTTTCGATTTGCATTTTTTCTAAAGTTTTCCTTTACTGCTTATTTATTAAATTTACTATAGTAGTTAGCGGATTTTTTTTCTACCGTCAGATGCTTGAGGGATGAAATTTATTATATAACTATTACTTACATTATTATATATATTAGTTAAGTTAAAACCATTCCCACTTATTCTCCTCCACCCGAAGCCAACATGTGAAACTGTAACCCTCAACTTGCTGAGAGCAAGGTGTGTTTTGGAGAGAGAGAGAGGGTGCAGGGAATAAGTAAAAGGAAGGAGGCTAGGAATTTGGTAAGGAATCTAGTTTAAATGAAGAAAATTTTAGTTAAGGTAAAATTCTCTTTTTTTAAGGTTGTCTATAAAAGGAGAAGAGGCTGGAGTATTCTAAGGAATCCAATCCATCTTGCTAACCTAGAAAACGAGGCGAGATAACCAATCTCTAGTACATGAAATAAGAAATCTTTAAATCTAACTTTTATAGCATTTCTTCATAATCATAAGAAGAAAATTTCGGTAACAAGAACCATTTCAGTTTTATGAGCGCTTGTTCATAATGAATTTATTTTATATGTACAATATTCATATTTGACTTATGTTAAGAAAGGTAAAGGTAGACCTAAAAAGACTTTGTTAGAAAATATTAGAAATAACCTTTGTTTATTAGATTTAGAAGAGAATTGGACTCTTAATAGGACAAAATGGAGAAAAAGGATTCATGTAGCTGATTCCACATAGTGGGATAAAGGCTTGTTGTTGTTGTTGTACAGTGTTCTAGATTCTTAATCATTGATATCCTTGACGATTGCTATAATAGTTTGGTTGTCATTGACAAAAGATATATTATAAGGGATATGCCAACAAGTGATGACTTGCATAAGGAAAGACGAAAGACCTGACAAGGTAAGCCTTAGTAAGGACCGTACATGAGGTATCCGACCCTCTCTTCTAAAAAGTTGAAATTTTTTGATCCAACCTTGAAGAAAGGGGACATGAATATGCTAAAGCCCATAGTCATCATATGGCTTTTCTAAAATAGTATGCAATGAATAAAATAAGAAACTAGGGAGAAAGCTCGACAGAAGCCATACAATAAATAACATAGTTTTATGCATTGATCATTTATTAAAATGATATATAATTTATTTATTTATTTTACACGTGTACCTCTTATGACACTAATATTAGTTTGAATTATCAGCATATGTGTTAATTGTTTCGTGTTCTTGTATTAGGATTGTGTATTTCATTGAGCATTTAACTGACCAGTTGATGCATTACAGGAAGAGAAAGGAGCTAGCAGGACTTTAGGCAAGAGATTGATTGCCCCATATACATAATCCTTTTGGATGTAGATAGAAGACGAATCAATAAGGTATAAATTAAGCTTTTTGGTATGTAAATTTTATTTAAAGTTTTCAGTAAAACTCTTTACTTTATTTTTATGCAAATTGTGCATGCTTCCGAATAGAAAATTATGAGGTATAATTCTATGGCTATAATATATTTGTGTTGGAATAGTCTGAATTGATTAGTTTTCTACCCAATCAACCCTGATGAATATAATTCATGATGGGTGTTAATGAGAAATGTATGTCTAAATTTTCCTTCTCTGTTACGCCTCAGGTTGACTGAAGTGGCTGAAAATGGGGTATGACAATGGATTTCACTAGCTTTCATTTTTCATCTCACTTTGCATTTGAATAACACAGATCTACTCTCTAACTAAAGGTGAGACAAGCTATCATGTTGAATAGGACAGGGAAGCTTTGATGTTTGTAACATTAACTTGATTGTGTTTAAGTCCTCTTTGATGGTTGTTTGGATCAAACTCAGACATCATTGAGTTGAGCAATGATGCGATGATTAACTAAAGTACTCTTATGCCAAGCAAAATATAGTTTGTGTCACCAACTGGGTCCCAAATGGGAGGTCATGCAACAAAAGACTGCTCACTATCATGCTAAATAAGGCAGAGATGCTTTGATGTTTGTAACATTGACTTGTTTGTGTTAAGTCCTCTTTGATGGTTGTTCGGATCAAACTAGACATCATTGAGTTGAACAATGATGCGGCTGATTAGCTCACGTACTCCTATGCCAAAAAAACTTGTGATTTGTGTTTACCAAATGGCACGTCATGTAACAAAAGCTAGTTCAACTATACCAATATCACTTTAAGTAGTAACTTTATTTGTTTTTACTGCCACACATATGAACATAATTTATTCATGAAAGGTGGGTGAACTAACAAACAACATATAAATTCCCCCTTATTTCCTCGACTCAAGATGAAGCACTGGCAGGAGCTCTTCTTCATCGAAGGAAGTCATGGCGTCAACATCATTGTCGAAGAAGATGAGAAATGAGGCATCGAGTAGCGGGCTTGGGAGCTGAACAACTGTATTTTTTTTTGGAAAATTGTACAACTACATCGATATGTGTATAACTACATTTATGAGAAAGTTATACAACTTCATTGATATGGATTAAAAGGTTTTTTTGCTGCATTAAATGCAATATTAATAAAAATTTTATAGCATTTGTAATTAATTAAGATATTTTAAATATCTACTTTATTCAACTGGCTCATAGTCGACGAGCCAAGTTTTGTCAAGCTCAAGCCCATTTAATATACAAGGTCAAGTTTGAGCTTAAGGTTGTAGCTCAATAAGCTCGACTTATGAGCTTGTTAGCGAATCAAGAACATGCCAGCCCGCGAGCCAGTTTAGCTCATTTCAACCCCTAGCTGTTAGTATTGCAATGACCTCTCATCTCATCAAAGAGAGGTACAATTAAAGAAGAAATAGAAAGAAAAATGATTTGTCTGATCATATTTCAATTATGTTCTTTTGGCATCATCATTTATGCCGCCACCAATTTCTACAATGACATCATATGCTCCTCCAGCTCCTAATCCTAGTTTAAAGGTTATGAAAGTTATTTCATAGCACCTCACTATGAGTGGGATGTTGTTGAGGAGAGTTGTGGGCGAGTGATCACTAAATTAGTGATCGGTTTTGGGAATATTTTGTTTGTTCACTTAAGAATCTTGTTTTGATTTGTGCTCCATCACCAATGTTCATCTTCGCTTCACCCTCTTTGCCAAACTACAATAATTCTTACAATAGGTTCTACAAACACTATAATTTTTGCTAGTGATAAGAACAAGGACGTGTTCAACATCAAGATGGGGGAAAATGAGTGTGATGTTAAAAAGTATGATGAAACAAGGTTGAGTAATAGGTTGTCGATGAAGATGTTGCTCCGAATGAGTATTTGAATGATGATCATGCAACAAGTTGAAGAAGATAATGCTTCCACCTAGAGAACTCTATTGCTTGCATAAGATGAAGAAGGCTCTTCTCAAGGTTTCAATGTCTCTTTCCTCAAATGGATCAATCCATTATCTTAATCATGTCATAGCTTGAGAGACCAGATATACGTTACAACAGCCAACAAAGATGACAATCAGAAGAACACTAACATCACCCTCCTGAAGGCCAAAGGCAATTACGATGTCGACCATGCCACCTATCACTAGTTCAATTTTGTTATGGGCTGAGTCCAAAAGCTGGGGGAGAAATGAGTCGACTGGCATCTATGCCTCATCTTCTTCTTCAAATTGGTAAGACTATCTTGAAGGTGCCTGTAGATGAGAACATACCTGTTAACGGCGAATGAC
Organism: Dendrobium catenatum; assembly: GCF_001605985.2. NCBI lineage: Eukaryota > Viridiplantae > Streptophyta > Magnoliopsida > Asparagales > Orchidaceae > Dendrobium > Dendrobium catenatum. The sequence continues at coordinate 1,051,284 of NW_021319161.1, forward strand.
GCACCATGGCGCAAAGGTCTCTTTGATCTTTTTTTATCATCTATCTCAGTCAAAGAAATATGATCAATGACATCACGATGATTGAATCTCCGAATCAGTACTCTATTTTATTTCACATAAACTAAATCCTTTAAGCGACCATGATCCAATTTACTTCTTTGTTTGCTATGAAGCTGCAATTAAAATATTATTACATTACTATATTATGAACATATATAAAAAATTAGCACATACATTGTAAAATATTTACATATTAAAAAATACTCCAATTGCGTTCGCATCCAGATGAACTACATGTTAGACTTAGGATTTTGATAGCAAAACTTTGTAAATTGGGAGCTCCTTGTCCATATGCCAACCACCAATCAGCTGGAAGAAATGAATTTTTTTTCTCAATATTATATAACAGCCCTTCCCCTCATTTCTTTTTTAGCTGCATCCATTTCTTTGTTAAACTGACTTTTTCTATGCTTTATTACATCTTCAGGATTTGGTGTAAGGAAAGTATCTAATGGACCTTTAGGTCGTGATGTTTTGAAGATAGATGTAGATGTCGATCCATGACTAGATGTGTTAGATTTATTTGTCCGCAACATTTTGGATGGTTTAACAACTAAAATCTTCTCCTTCTTCTTCAGCAAGGTTAACATTTGATATGTCATTAAACTGTTCCTTTAAATCTTTTTTTTTCACCATGGATGCCTTAATTTCAGACTTCACGTGCTCGGGACAGTTAGCGCAAGGTCTTGCATTACTAAAACCCCCAACAAGGTGTTTTTTGTGGCGTGTAATTCCTCCTTTTGTTATTTTACCACAAAAAATGCATGTCACACTGTTGTTGTCGGATTCATTTGTTAGTATAGCATATTTCCATGCTGGATCTTTTTTTAAAGATTAAACTCAGCTCAATTCTTCTAGGGCCACAGGAGGAGCAAGATGCAGCAAGTTCGGAGCAACCGTGTGATCTCCCTCACACCTCTTCTCCCTCACAACGCTCACCTTCTCCTTCCTCTCTCAACCCTAAAGAACTTCTCCAGAGCTCTCTCCCTTAGAATCCCTCTCTAACAACGTTCTCCCTCTCTGTAAATCTTACTGAAAGAAATAGCCGTGCAAAACAACAAAGCTGTGCGGAACAGACGGAGGTTGCAAATCGAAGTCAGCTGGTAAGATTTTATTGGAACAGACGGAGGTGCGGATTTGGCAGAAGCATTACTCTGTGGGACGATTCGACGGAAACGACTTCAACTTCGGGACAAATTCGGCTGGATTCGGCGGAAGCAGCGAATGCAGCAAACAGAAAACAGAAAACCTTCGACTTCGGGATAGATTCAGCGACCTCAATTTAGGGACTGCGGGATGTGTTCGGCAGATGCAGCAAACAGAAAATCTTTCGTGAAATTAGGGCAATGAATAGTCGTTTATCTTAAAATATAGATATACTTTTAAATATAAAAAATATTCATAAGTATACCTGATGTGAAACAAACATGCAATGATGGTGGAGTTACTTTAAGAAAATTAAAGAGAGCAAATTTAACAAAATAATCCAAAATAAAACTATCACTTATAGCAAAAGATTGATCCTTGGAGTTCTCAGTTTTTAATTTGCTTAGGCAAAGTAGAGCGAAATCGATCAACCAAACAATTAAAGAAACACAAAGAGTAATTGTAAAACTACGACGATACACAAGAATCTATGATTTAATAAAGAGAACTTTCACCTTTGGAGTCCATACGCTCAACTAGTCTAGAATTTAGCGGAAGAAGAATCTCCACATTAGAACCGAGGTCATTCCAAGGAATAAGGAGCGTAAGATCGTCGTTCTTGGATAGGTGGCCGGAGTGGTGGAGGATGGCGGTTGTCCAAGGATGATCTAACGTCCCTTTGATCTTTGCTTGTCGATCACATCAACTAATGTGTACTGGATACGGTCGATGTAATCTTCAATAGTGTCGTCGAAATCGAAGCCCACGTCAAAGAACGATGATTGGAGGATGTCAACTTGATCTCGATCGTCATACACAAACCCAAAGTTCCATTCAGGTTCCGCCATGCATGGTGGTAGTGAGCGATGAAGCCAAAGAGGGGAGGCGAGCAAGTGAACCGTGAGCAAAAGAGGGAGGCCGGTTACTGGTTGGAGAGGGGCTGCGGGCGAGTGGAGTTATGGGGGGAACTAATAAAAAAAAAATCTGATTTGTAATTCAGATTTCTCAATTGGGAAGACTTAATTTCGGTTTTTGAAATTTCAAACCTGAAATTAGTCTAAAAGGAAAGAAATAAGGGAAGTTACAAGAGGGCTAATACGGGAGAGAGAGAGAGAGGAGTAATTGAGTGGTTTGTAGTGGGCCCGGCTAATTAATGGATTGTTAATTAAAATATGATTAAATCATCATATTTGAATTAATTTGGAGAGTTTCTAATTCGGCGTTTAGAAGAAAAGGCAAGCTCTTCAATTCCAATTCATTAGGATTTTGAATTTCAAAATCTGCTTAAAACGTTTGGAGCCAAATTAGGAAGGTTATAATGGGGGAATTAATGGAAATTGAAGAGGTGAGGGATGGGAAATCAGCGTCCAAGCCCAAGAACCAGTGGCCTGAAGCCGGCGGTCTGTAGGGGGGGCAATTCTAGCGGCTGGGGGGGTGAGGGGAGCAGGCTGGCGGGAGGCTATGGCAAAGGGAGCCGGCGGGTGGGGACGGGCCGGTCGATGGCTGGGCAATCCAGGGCGGGGGCGGCGGCAAGAGTAGGGGAGGGGAGAGTGTGGGGGAATTCTCGGGATCCAAAACCTGAAAATCCAATCTTCCACCAGTGGCTTCAATCCAAATCCACGCAACGATGATTTGATCAAGATAAACAAAAGAAAAGAGAAGGACAAGAAAACCAAGAACTCACAAAGAGATCTACCTTCTCCTACGAACTCACTAAGAGATCGTGGAGGTTTGCACTCACAAAGAGAACATGAACTCTAAAATTTTCACTCATCAAAAACTAAACTCTTACATAAGAAAAGGGCCATATAAATAGGCCTTAAAATGACAAAGACGACAAAAGACTAAAATGCCCCTTGGGCTACAATAGCTACCAAATACCCATAAGGGCAAAAACGGAAAAAACATAAAATAAAAATAAACTACTACATAAAATGATGAAAATACAGATCATGATCATGGTCGTCGATCTCCGGCATCTCCTGAAGGTACATGTGTCGAAATCGCTACTGATGTCCCCATCAATACCGAAATTTAAAACCAATTTGGCGCGCTATTTTGCACCGTGCGCAATGCGCCATGGCTCACATGTGGTGCAAATAGCGCGCACTATTTTAAACACATGCGCCTCGCCATGAACATGACACCGTTGGTGCGCCGCACCGCGCCGTGCTCCATGGCGCGCGCTATTTTGCGTCATTGTTAGCTATGGATGAGAATGAAATGTGGATATGATTTCAAGGAGTTTTGATCCTTCTTAGAATGGTATGGAACCCATCTTGCTTGGTAACTTCAAAAATCTTCGCTCTTTGCCCTTGCTGACAGGATGAGATGTCATGCATAGTAGACAACAAAAATCATCAATCCAACTCCCACAAATCCTCCTATGGGAAAATGTTGATGTTAGCTATGAACCAAGAGATGATCAAGATAGAGACAATTACAGATGATACGACTTGACTCATCATGGCTCAAATATTTACCGAAAGTTTCCCTCCACACCCATTGAGTGAGGTAAAATTAGAATACATGGGCTTTAAAGCTTGTACTTTTGTTTTTTATTATTTTTCTTTTTTGTTGCAGCCAAAATTGACTTTAAACATGTGCATGTTTCTTTAAAATGAAAATAGTTCTTGAATAATTCTACTATTTCATTTTTATTTTATTTTTCACTAACCCAGCTCAAATTTTGTTTGCATTGGCCTCAACTCCACTTGATAAGATGAGACAGCCTAGGAACTTATTGAACAGAACTTCAAAAACACACTTGTGGATTGAACCTCATCCTACACTCCTTTGAAGTCAAGAAAGTCTCCTTCAAGTCTTCAAGGTTCTCGATCAAGCTCTTGTGTTTTACCACGAGTTTGTCTAATTATAATATTAACTCTTTCTCAGATAGAACCTAAAGACATTGTTTATAAATCTTTGATAAGTTGCTCTAACATTCACCAAACTAAATGGTATGATTTAATAACAATATGCAGCATCACTTTTCACAAAACTTATCTTTTTCCATCAATCAGATATATGCTGATTTTGTGGTAGCAAAAGATGTCAAGGAAGCTCAACATTAGAGAACATGCAACAACACCAACTAAAATGTCAACGATCAATGGTAGGCAATGGTCCTTTAGAAAAGCTTATTCAAGTTGGCGAAATCTACACATATCCTCCAATTGTCATTGGACTTTTTTATGATCAACACATGAGAGTCCCAATTGAAATATTAAACATCTCAAATGAATCTTGCTTAAGAAAACTTATCCACTTCCGCTTTGATATATTGGTGCATTGAACATATAAAAGGCTTGTCCAATTTTGTGCATATGACTAGTGCAACTTTCTAACAGATTATTATGATAATTTAGGCAACGCTAATTAAATTATTCCACATGCTTAAAGAGCATTAAAACCCAATAAATACCCTTCTAATTTCTACATGAAAAGAGAACAACCATGAGCCAACATTTATATGATCTCAGAGTTATAGTGAAAGCTATAGTAAAGGCCGGGTTTTCATCCCAACAATTACAAGATATAGTTGAAAGGATAGATTTTACAAACGTTTATCTAGCTATGCTTGTGAAGGAGGGGGTTAGTGGAAAGCCCAAGGAAAAAAATTCAAGGAAAGGATGTAAGCCAAGTTGGACTGAAACACCATAAACTGATTTACCTAGTCTTTTTTTTTTTAATTTATTTTCATTTCTTTATGTTTTACTTCTAGAGAAACTTTTTTATTTGAGTTTTTGTGATATTATCTTAACCCACATTCAAAGCCTTCACAATCCATGACCAATATTTCGAGTGGTTTGATGAGGCTATAATAGCATTGACTTGGCTGTCTATAAACAATTGGTATTGACTTCATTGAACTGTGCCCAGTCATATAAGGGGTTCCATAGAACTTTGAGACAAAATTTCATGGTCCTCTCTCTCGACGAATGATAGTATGGTGGCCTCCTTGTAATATATAGTTCCTCATTTCCACATCCCTGCACCTCTCAATAGGAGAATCAAAATATGAATGCCAAATACCGACACTCTGAGTTGCATATGAGATTAATGAGAAGATAACCTTGAGAGGAGATGAAAGAGTGGAAAAGTTTGATTAGATGACATATTTCTTTGTAATAGTAATTATTGTTAGACAAAGAATGATCAATGAATCTAAAATACTCAAGGGATTTTAGGGAGCACAAAATATTCCTTTGATTACATGAGTTTAGCAATTTATAATCTTCATTCTGACTTATCTCCTGCACAGAGGATGGAATCAAATTAGATAATGCACTCTATTTAAATTACGAAGGACACACATTAGCCTCTTCTTCAAGAACTTGTACTTGCACTAGACGAGTGAGATTCATTGTAGATATTTGGATTATGCATCACTTAATGATTGGGAGAGCGCAAATGTCTGGAGCATGGATCTAACTACATTATTTATTATCTACCTCACTCAGCATCTGACCGACTAAAGTCTCTTTCTACTTGGAAGCGAGCTGAATAGTTTAGCCCAGTGTAGCAAAAGGCTTTAATGAATGTGAAATCGACACAGGTGAGTCTAGTTCCTTAATGATTTTTTTAGTCTAATCGATCATCATTAAGCTAAATAGAGATGGATTGTGGGGTGGTAATTATTGGATTTCAAGTGTCTGAATACGCAATTAAATCACATTTGGCTGACCTAAGTTGAACATTTCCTAATAACTTTGGTTTCTTTATTGCCACATGTATGAATGTGATGTGTTCTTGGAAGGTGGATAAATTAATGACCTATATTGGTTCAATAACAATTGCCATTTCATCTGGTCAAATGCAAAAGACATAATATCGATCTTGTTGAGTCATATATCAACGAAAAATGATGCAAAATCAATTAACTTTAAATTTGAAATCTTTGTTGTAACTGACCCAGAATGTCAAAATCATGGTTTAACAAGGATAGCTCCTTTGACAAATTAAATTGGCTAAGTAGATATTAGTGTTATCATTTTTATTCTTTACCTGAAGGATTTGAATATTTTCTTCAGAAGGCTTCTTTTGTCCACGACGACTGCATGCTTCCATTTCTTGTAATTCTTGGGTTAGAGATGAGCACTCAACCTATAAAAATTTAAGAAAATATTATATGCAATTGTGTAATCTTTTTTAGTACAAATGAATTTTGCCAATATCATAAAAGATATGGAGGAAAATATTACCTCCAGTAAAGCAACTTTGTGCTCCAACTCATTGGCTCTGGATGTGCTTTCATGTGCAGTTCTCTGTGTATGAATGGGATATGTAAGACTCCAGTAAACAATAGTAAACCCAGTACAAACTTGGTAGATAACAAATAAGAAATACATGAAGTATAAAATAATAGTTATCAATTTTCGAAGTATCTCAAAATTAATATTACCACGAATAAGATGTTGCATGAAAGTATCCAAATTAAAATGAAAAAAGCATATCTTTAAAACTTTGAATTATAATTTCATCATAAGAATTAATATTTAAATGTTCATGGATTGTGCAATTCTTTTCTTTAAAAGGGCCCAGTTATTTAAAGTTTTGTAGTAGCTATTACATTTGTAACTTGTAAGCTTTCTTACCCTTATAATTTCAATTAAACAAAATCTAATTCATGATAATTAATATTCTGCTTGCGTGCAAGAAGATAAAATTTTGAAGTCAAACCACTCTGAGCTTGAAGTCGTATGAAGTACACAACAATGAACAAACAAAAGATAAACAATGAACCAAATAAGGAAGCACTCTTCAAATGTAAGATACTTGATTATAGAATCTATTGCACCCAAAAAATAAAAATATAATTTCTTCCTCTACAGGGAATTGATGGAGGACCTTAGATGATAATCCCTCTCTTGATCTTCTTCTTCCTTCTCTCAATTTTGCGTTTGAGTTACTTGTTACTTCATTAACTTCACCCTTAATGTAGAGTGGGATGAATTAACTTTGTTTAAAGACATAGCTAGAAAGAGCATGGTGGTAGGAATTCAACAAAAGTTGGAATCATAAGATATGAATATGAAATTCTTTAATTTTTAGTGGGAGAGAAATAAATGTGCGAAGAGAGAGAGAGAGTAATCTAGGAGAAATTTTTTGCTTTGAATTGTACTCATAATAAGTTTAATTCATTGCAATGAATTCATACCCCTAAGTATAAAAATAGTTAACATGATAGTTCCATACTATTACAAAGTCAAACCTAGATAAATCTTATGAAACAAAATAATCCTAAACAAAAGGATAATTCGATTGAATATTTTTTGGCTTATCAAACTGATTAAAAATAAAAAAGAAAATTACAAAAAAAGCTAAAAAATACAAGAGTACACTAAAAAATTCTAGAGTAATACATAATATCCTCGACACATTTTCTGCATTGCATCAACTCCCACGGGGGTAATAGAACATGCCCTTGAAGTGTCAACACAAAATTACTTTAATGGAAATAACACATGAGCATCTCTTGAATTCTTAGCACGGGCGGAGTAAATACAATATATAAGATCAGGATGATTTGGATCACAATGCCTACATGCATCAAATAACTTTCTCAAACTAGTACACCATGGTTAATGATCCCACATTTAAATGGTAGTTGTAGCAGTGGTAACATGGATATCCATATTTTTTTGCGAGGAAGAAGACAACAATTTTTTAACATTGAGACTACTTGTATATCTAGTGAAGAAATTTACAAAAGTACACGAATTTGTGACTCAATTTTATTTCTAAATGTTAAGGTACGTTTGACAATGACATGATACAAGGTATCATAGTCTCAAGCTCAACAATAGGGTCACACAAGATTTCAAATTTTGTGGAGAGCATGAAAATTAGTGTAATATTAGAAAGTTGACATCCCAATGGCTTTACTTTTCATTTTAATTTCAAGTGTTAATTCTCATCAATTTCTTAACTTTCTTCAAAAGACCATTATCATCTTAGCTAGACTAGGAGCTTCAGAACTATCTAATTGTCTCGCTATTGACAATCTAATTTTTTGAGTAAATGGACACGACATGTTGCGTAGCTTCAATAATATATATTTCTTAATTTACTTCATGTGCCAAAGCATTAAACTCATTCGATTATTTACAAGTAAGCAGCATGATGCACAATCTTCAGCATTATATAAATCAGATGAAACTAATGAATGTTGATATTTATGAAATGTATGGGGAAAACTACCATATAATGTTATGAATATTTTTATCATGCCAATATGTTATTCAAATTGTTTCACAAAATAAAAAAGGAATGAAAAAAAGCCCAAACCACAAAACTATAAGTTTTCAATGAACTCAATTTTACATGATACTTTAATTTTTCTAGAAAACTTTAATATGCGATAATTCCCACTTAATAATTCAGTGTTAATGTGTGCATCAGTTTCAAGCATGGTGATTACACAATCTATATAGAGGCAGTGAGCAATATCAATGTTCTACAAGAGATTCTAAGTGAACAGTATTAACTTGAGAATCATTAATTGTCACCATTTAAAGGAAATCAAACCTTACCATAGAATACAAATGAATTTCCACAAACATGCACTTATCCAAACGTAAAGTTCACTTCAACAATTTTGTTGCAATCAACATTTCTTTCCTCCGGAATTGCCCAATCTTGATCCAGTCAAATGTGTACTTTCAATCTCACAACAGATTTTGTAGCCTTTATGATATAAGGATTTTGGTCAGGGTTTGGGACTAAGCCTAGGTTAGAATTAAGTTTTTTATTTTATCCTGGAATTTGATGGAAATATTCATTTGTTGTATGTCAAAGCACCTAAATCTTTCAGTTGTTTACAAGTGACATGATGCACAATCTTTAGCATTATATAAGCAGATGAAATTAGTGAATGTTGATTTTTATGAAATATATATGAAAAATTAGCATCCAATGTCATGATACTTTTTATCATGCCAATATGTTATTCAAATTGATTCACAGAATTAAATAGCAGGCAATATCAAGTAACAAAGGCTGTATGTTTTCAATGAACTCAATTTTTACAGAATGCTTAAATTTTTCTACAAAATTTTAATGCATGCAGATTGAGAATTCATAATTAGGGGTTAATGCGTGTACAGGGTTCAGGTGTGGCATTATGCAATTTAAATAGTTGTAGCAAGCAATATCAATGTTCTAAGAGGATTCAAAGTGAACTTGAGGGAAATGCCTCGAGAATCATTAATTTATTGAGCTTGAATGAGATCAAACCTTATCATATAATACAATTGAATCACCAAAAATGAGCATGGATAAAAATGTAAAGTTCAATCCATGAAGTTTGTTGCAATCACCTTTCTTTCCACCGAAACAATCTAATCTTGATCTATTCAAATGTGTACTTTTGATCTCCCAACTGATTTTAGAACCTTTAATGGCAAAAGAGCTTTGGTCAATGTTTGGAATTGGGTTTAAGTTAGAATTAGTGTTTTTTTTTTTGTTCTGAAATTTGGTGCAATGAGAAGGACAGGTGAAGTAACGAGAGTGGGGACTTGGGTGAGGTTTTATAGAGTTTGTATTTTTTTTTATGGAGGTGAGGGGCTCCAGGGTGGTTAGGGTTAAAAGAATGGAGGTGGCATGCACATGTGTGTGTTGGGGGTCGGAGGTTTGCCAAGACGAGAGATGTCTAGGGCTTTAGAATAGAATCACCTTTAGGATAACGACTCTAAAACCATTTTGATAAAGAACCCTTGATACTAATCTCTTTCTTCATTTCCTTCCTTGTCATAATTTTTCATTTGAATTACTGGTTCTTTCATTGAATTCATCTTTAATGAATAAACTAGTCTTTTAGAGAACTTCATATAAACTTAATGAAGAGAGGGATGAACAATGATTATAGAGGCAACAAGCTAAAGAGAGAATAGTAATTGTAATTCAGCCACGTAAGTGATGGATTTGAACTACTTTGATCTTTGTAAGGAGAGAAGAAAGAAAGAGGAGAGAGAGAAAGAGAGGGAGAGGAGAGAGAACATGAAATCCTATGAGGGAAAAGAGAACTTGCTTTGAATTTCATTTTGAAAAGATAAATTTATTAACAATGCATACAAAATCTTATATGTAACAAAATGGTTATATAATAAATCAAAACCATTTAAAATTTAAATATATATAATTCCTAACAAACAAGATAAATACAAAAATAATCATCAAGAAAAGATAATTAAATTGATTGTTTTCCATGAAAATCAAATACATTAAAAAAGAAACAAAAATATTAGAATATTCCAAAAAAAGTAGATCAATCCAAAATAATTTCAAAGTATGTTGTGTGCTGCATTGGCTTCATCGATTTTGACCAACGGCAGGTTCAGTGCCCTTGCCAATCATCCTCAAGGAGGAGCACCAGTGATGTGATACCAATGGCATCCATCCTCGGTGGGGAGCTCCCTGGCACAAGGGCTCAGGAATCCCCAACGGGAGGAAGATGGCTGCTAAGGAAGGCTAATTAGGCTTGATTTTGTGGAAAGGTTTGATCTACAAATTATCAGGCGACCCTGACAATTTCATAATTGGTCTGGGTTTACCTTGGGATTTAAGCTAGCCAAGGGATTCATGCAAGTATCTATTACTATGTGAACATTGATTTAAAAAACAAACCAGATCAGAGATGTGCAACAGATTATAAGAAAAGGCTAGAAAGGTAAAAAAAATTAAACATAGAGCATAAAAAATTAACCTGTATCCTAGCAAGAGCATTAGATGCCTCAACAGCTCGATGCTCTAGTTCAACTTCTCTTTCCACTGCAGCCTGTTTACTCAAGAAATGACTTCAGCAGCATGGTAAAAATTTAGATACAAAAAGATGGTTTTACACAATTCCAAACAAGCACCATTTTGGTAGCATTGTGTGCTGCACGCTCTGCTTCAGCCCTGTTCTCCACAGTAGCAAGCTCTTCCCGCAAAGCCTATCCGGAAAGAATTAAAATTATTCAGACATGAAAAGACAGCTCTGTTATAATGATATGTCATACAGCTACAAATTTTGCCTTTAATGACATCAACATACTTGAATCATTCTGCTCTCCGTTAGCTCCCTACTCCTCATAAGTGCTTCCATGTTTGCCTGCGTAGATGTAAAAATCGATGTCAGTTCCAACACACTAAATGGTTCCAAGATAAATCCCACAATAAAAATGCTCTTTTTTCACAAAGACAGCTCAGACCATAAAAAATTTAGAATAGAAACCCCCCAAAAAACTGAAAATGAGAGGCGAAAAGAGTAAAAAGGAAAGAAAAGAAAATCAGACTACTGTAGTAAAACTAAGTCCATTCACAATAACCATTTCCTATGAAAGCTAGAAAAAACTTAAACCCTGTATAGTTTATTTTAGTTAGTTAACTATTATTCCACTGGATCTTTCAACATGGATAAAATAGGCTCATGTCTTGACGTGATGTGATTGGTTGAGAACAAGGTTTAAAATTGCATAATTAAGCCTCGAAGCGGTTTTCGTCCGTGAGGCGAGGCGTAAGCCTCGAGGCGGTCTGAGGTGTAAGCCTCACGGACACAGAATTGCGTAAATGAGAAATTAAGGGTTTTTCTTACAATAAAAAAAAAAACATAAACACTAGATTTTCTTACACTTGAAAAATCTAACCCTAAACTAAAAAAAAATACCTAAAATCCAATGTGGAATACTCCTAGAGGGCGGCCGGAAGTTTCAACTTCACCGGAGAGAGGCGGCGCCGGCGGGAGAAGCGGCGGGAAGGGAAGCTGGCGGGTAAGGACCGTGCGGGAGCTCTCTGTTTCGCGAATTGGAGCCGTGCGGGTAGGAAAAATTCGGGAGGAGCTGCTGTCGTGCGGGTTTAAGGAGAAAAAAACATTCATTTTAAGTGGGTGGATCCATTCCCATGAGGCGTACGCCTCACTAAGAATTGCGCAATTGCGCCTCTGAGGCGCGCCTCAGTCCATGTCAGGCGTACGCCTCTGCCAGGGATGGAATTGCGTAAGCTTCGAGGCGGTTTTTGGACGAATTGAGCAGAGGCGCGCCTCAAGCCGCGCCTCTTATTGCGCAATTTTAAACAAAGGTTGAGAATAAACAAAATAAAACAAAACAAAAGGAAAAAAAAAAACAAGTATATACTTAAGTTTCTAAAGAGCAATAGCAATTGAATCAGCAAGAACAACTCAAAGAACAGTCTATTGAAAAGGGGCAAATCATGGGAAAACACACCTGTAAAGATACGAGCTTTCCTTCTGAAGTAGATACTTGTTTCTTTAAAGTATCAACTGTGCCAACAAGAGACTCAATTTCAGTGTTCTTTGCAGCTAAGGCTTCAGTCATATTTGTTTCCGCTCTTGCTGCTTCAGCCTTCACTGCAGATAAATCTTGCTGCAGCTGCTTTATGCGAGCTTCATATGAACTACTAAGCTCTCTCTGTTTGCAATATTGAAGTGATGAGAAAGGATATGCAACACCTCTCACAATGGCAAGAAGTTTAACTTGAATAACATCACAGGATCTCAAAGTCAGTTCACCTCAGCAACAAGAAGTTCCTCAAGCTGAGCATTCTCAGACTTGTATTCTTGAAGACGAGAGGAAAGCCCAGCACAAACCTGTTGATCAGTTGATTGGATATTAGTCTCCTTAAAGGAAAAAAAAAAAGTTAATTCAACACAACATATAGAAAATAGAAATCAATATGCTGCTATGGTTTGTCAAAGGTAAGAAAACAAATCGTGCATGAACATTATTAACATATTGAATCTGAAATTTTGAGAGAACAGACCTCTACGTAGTTCCAATTCACAACTAGCTTATTATTTGAAAGAATTACACCAATTCACACAAGTTCAATTTGCTTGGTAATTGACATCTAACTACTTGTAATGTCAGAATAATCATGACTAGCTCCTGATGCATTAAAACAAAAATTCCATCGTCATGTAACCACACAATGTAACTAACCATTATCTTAAATTTTGGATGAAAAAAACCACGCTATATTGGAAAACTCAGGCCATGCGTTAAATTTTGGAGTTGACCTTACGAATTCCATCTAGAGCCGACAATAGCTTTGCATGTGATAACAATTGCTTTTGTCAATACTAAAGCTGACTTGCATCAAGATTAGTTGTTTTATACCACAAAGTGGGGACAGGTCCGACTAAGGAGGCTCTCTTAACGGTGTTCTTGGTTAATTCAGCTAGCTAAATCCATGGGATGATTAAGGAGATGCAATCCTGGATTAGATTAAGCCAGTGAAGATATAAAGGATATGCAAATTTACATAGGGCAAGCTTACGGACTATGCAAACCAACTTATGTAGGTCTAGCCCAATGGAACAAAATTTACATAATTATTTAAATGGCTTGTATGGGAGCATAGCGAGTCAGCAGTGCGGTGGAAACCAGCTTTTCTTTTTCCTCTCTTGTCACTAACCATAGAATAAATTATATTTATTAAACAACAAGCTTAGCCAGCCATACCCATTTATACTTTATTAAAAAAATCTTCGTAAGACATTGAGATAGGCAATTAGCATCAGGAGCAGGAAAATTAAGAAAAGTGACATGTTATTTAGTTATTATCCTATTATCACGCATGAATCAAGAAGATGGCTTAAAATCAAGTATGAATTAATTTTATATTAACATTTTACTCATTCCAGGAGATCTTTCAGGACTGGAGAACAGAGGCATCAACTAATCTCCAGCTCATGTGACACACTATTTCTCATGTCCTAGAGTCCTCTGCCTAATTCCTTCGATCCTAGGCCACCCGCACATGCCCTCTTGTCAACCTCCACTCTTAACATTGTCGTGTTACGAGAGCTTGGTTTTGCTCGCCTTCACACAATATCATGTGGTGTTCCTACGCAAGTCTCACCAGTGTAATTTGTTTGAGTGGCCTTAGCTCCCTCACTTGATTTAGTATTGGTCGTTTCCTAGCACCTTTGTGCCTCTATTGTGGGACATCATCGTCTTCAAGTTTAGGCATTCGCACTCATGTCGTCTCCAACATAGATACCTAGGGTGACGACCTTATTGTTTTAATATGGCACACTCATAGCTTATTTCTATTTAATATATCATGCCAAACGTTGTATCACCTCACTTTTATTGGCTCTGGATCATTTCTCGATTTTCATGCTATCGCTTGTGCCAATGACTAATGCATTCACACAATTGGAAGCTTACTACATGACCGCTCTTGCACCTACGATTTTGACAACCATGAGATCTCCCTGAGACTAGTGCCCTCCATTCTTTCACAGATGTTATCAAGGGGGATAAGGGTCCTAGTCGTCAACTTCTCTCCTCTTGATTCCCAACATATTTGTAGCATGGACTTGTACCAACTTATCACAAGTTGCAACTCTTCGATCAAAGTAAACCAGTGCTTATTTTTTTAATGAAGAGATACTCTAAGTTAACATCTCTTTTTCTTTCTCCCTTTGTCAGTAAACTTTATGAAGCCATTCCAATATATAGATTGCTCATAGATTCATGACCAAAATTAGATTGGTTGGAGATTATTCAGTTAAACTTATTGATTCTCACCATATTTTTATCAAGTTATCCCCAAAAATTGATTTTTCAGACTCTTTTCAAGGATATCATATTATGTGAATGAGTTCCCAATTCAAATGCTTAATTGGTAAATTCATACTTTCCAATAGCAAATAGTACACCACGGCCAAAAATTCTCCATGGAGCCATAGCGCATAACATAGTGCAAGGCACACCATTTTAAACATGACACAAAGTATTAAATTATTATAAATAAAAATATGTATTAATATGAAATATTATTAAATTGAAGAATAAAAAATCATCATAATAAAAATAATCACAAGTGATGCTTAAATTCAAGTGATCAATATATCTCAATCACTTAAAATTCAAAATATTACGATCATTTTTTCAAATCTAATATTTTTCTAAGAAAGTAAACTAGTCTTCTTGAGAGTTATCATGATCACCATCAAAAGTCCAAAAAGCCTAATTTCCTTTATCGGTATTATATCTAAATTCATAATCTTCTTCGTCACTCTCATCGTCTTCATTTTCAGTTACAATATTGTTAAGCCTAGATGAAGATTTCTTCTACTTACCTTCATATTGTTCTTAAATATTGTAGCTTTTTATTTCATAAACACTAGTAGCTTTTGCAATAGTACTTCATGTCAAATCTTCCTCCTTAATAACTAATTCATTATCTTCATCTAACTCATCATTCATTTTTTTCTATTAGCCACTCATTTGCATCATCTATATCATTCAAAGAAATAGTTAGTCAGGTCACAATGGTTGTATCAACAAATTAATGCCTTATTATATTTTACATAAATTAAATATTGAAGGCGACTAATCCATTCTACTTCTTTTGTTATGAAGCTACAATTGAAAAATCTTTATAAAACTTCATGAAAATAATAAGTACAAAATATTTTGTACTTACAAGTTTATATATGCTCCAATTGCATTAACATCCAAATGAATTATAGGTTCGCAAGGAGGGCTTTGATCCCAAAAATTGTAAGTATAGGTCTTCTTTGTCATATGCTAGTCATCAATCATTTAGAATTAATGAGATATTTAATAATATTCTTTATTATTAAAATATCAAAATAACACAATATTAATAATATTTTTACTCATGTTAACTAACGCTCGAGTAGTTATTTGTCTTACAATTAGAAGATACCAAAAGAACTCCACCCCTAATATATACAATCAAGTCATTGATAATTTTGTTTAGTATATTGATATCCTTGGCCAATCTTTCAATGCATGCATATAAACCATTAGTTGTTTCCTTGTCCTTTACAATATCAGGTTAATCAAAAAAACTTAGGGGTGTAAGTGAGCTAAGGCGGCTCCCAAGTCGGCTCGAGCTCAACTTATTAATGAGCTTACAAATCGAGCTTATCAAGCCATGCGTTCAAACTCATGCCCATACACGATCTTGCAAATTAAACGAGCTCGCGTTTAGCCTAGCTCATCTCGAAAGCTCATTGAATCACTCAACAACAACATCAAGCCTTTGTCCCACTATGCAGGGTCGGCTACATGAATCCTTTTTCGCCATTGTGTCTGGTTAAAAGTCAAATTCTCATTTAAATCTAATAAAGAAAGATCATTTCTAAATCTCATTGAATCACTCAATTAACTTAAAATATATTTAAAAATTAATTTAAATTAACATTATATAATATATTTTAACCATTTAAATTAATTATATATTAAAACTAAAAATACTCAAAACTAAACTTTTTAATTTAAAATTAAGAAATCGGGCTCAATAATTGAGTTTAGCTCGAGCTTTTTAAATGAGCTCAAGCCTATAAATTTTTTTTAACGAGAGCTTGAGCTCAATAAGAACCAAACAAGTTTAGCTCAATTAGATAAATACTTGACACGAGTCGACTCATTTACACCCCTAGAGAAACTCCAGCCTTTTAACGTATATACTCATTTCGTCTTCTATCCCAAAGTGTAAAACCACTCATCCACCTGAGCATTCTCATCTCTGCAACACTAGAATTAATTTTATGCTTTTGTTTTAATGGCTATTCTACACTACTATGCATTACAGATCACACAACCATCTTATAAATTTTTCCTTAAGTTTCAGGGGCAAATTTTTATCACACAACAGGCTTGATGTATTCCTCCACTTCAACCATCCAACTTGAATTTTACTAATAATATCCCCATCACTCTTTTTAATGACTCTAAAGTTGACCTCTATAAATCAAGTATTTCATCAGTTCCCTCTCTAGTCTTATACACACAAAAAATATCATCAACAAAAGACATACACCAAGGTACATCCTCTTACAAATCTCTAGTAAGAACATCCATGACTAAAGCAAAAAGATATGGGCTTAAAGTTGATCCTTGATGTAATCCAACTGAATTAGGAGAATACTTAGTCAAACCACCTTGTGTTTGAACACTGGTAACAACTCCTATATACATATCCTTAATAACTTGAATATAAGCATTATTAACTCTTTTTTTTTTTCTAGAAATCTCCAAAGGACTTCTCTTAGAACTTTATCATATGCTTTCTCTAAATCAATAAATTTCATATATAGATCATCCTTACTCTCTCTATACTTCTCCATCAAACATCTCAGTAAATGTATAGCTCCTATAATAGATCTGCCCAGCATGAATCCAACTTGATTTTGAAAAATATTAATATCATGTCATAATGTATGCTCAATTACTCCCTCCCATAATTTTAATGTATGTTCAATTATCCTAAACCCTAAATCCTAAATGTTCAACTATCAGCCATAAAAAAAAAACAATCATATCTAAGACAATATTCATTATGGTATTGCATTAGTTCATGTATGTCTCACCCCCTTTTTCAAGCAAGAGATGTGCACCTCACGACAGTAAGGATGTTTATCCCGTGACCAAATTGTCCAAATGCCTCTACTATAGCAAATAAGCTATCATATTAAACATCATTGAATAGAATGTCAGCAATCATATATCCATCGACAAAATATTTGAGTTGTCCTTTCTCTTATTTTCTTCCTAGCAGCATCCATCTTTTTGTAAAACTTACCCTTTATTTGCTTCACCACATCATCAGTATTTGGGGTAAAATATGTATCCAATGGTCCTTTAGACCTTAGTTCTTTAAGCACAAAAGTAGTTGAACTTTAACTAGAGGTATTAGATTTTGTTGTCTGATATATTTTAGATGGTCCAACACAAAATATCATCATCTAGCATCACATCAAAATCATCACTTTCATTAATTTGGCCTTTTAACTCTTTCTTTTCCTTAAGGAATCTTATTTTTCATCTTTCACATGTTTGGGGCAGTTACATCAAGCTCTAGCATTTTTTTAAACCCCAAATCAAGTCTATTTGTGATGAGTACTCCACACATTGTTATTTGACCACAAGAAATACACACCACACAATTCTTATCACCTTCAATTGCCAAGATTGCATATTTCTATGCAGGATATTTCTTTGTAGTTTGAACTAAATCCAACATTTTTTTAAATACCTAAAAGCAAACATACATTCAAACGTTATTGCCTTCATTTCAGATGTATGAGTGAAATGGTGAATAATGAATAACACAAATTTAATGACTTTGTCATACATAAATTTCAATTGAAACTTTAGTCTGCAAGAATAATCATAAATATTTAAAATCAATAAAAAATAAAAAAATGAGGAACATAAGCCTTCTTCTAAATTAAGGCACACTTACATGTAATGCCAGCGTCCAATGATTGTGTCCAGGCTTGTATTGAGGTGGCCGTGACAGAGGCGTCCAATGATGTGCGTTGAGAGAGGTGTCGACTTTCTTGCGTGGATGGACAAGAAGCGGGGCCTTGCAAGGTTGTTTGGTGGTGGGAGCATAGGAGATGAGATGATTGAAGCCGAGAAGAATAGTCTCAAAGCCACTGAGAGTGAGAGACGCGAGATACATGACAACCTGATCGCCATTATTTGAAGATGATATGCTGAGAGGGAGAGAGAGACGTGCATACTTGATGTAATGCATTCTCTATTCGAAGCTAAAATGCCCTTATGTAACTGTCAAAGACAAAATGTTAAGAGGGAAAGGTAGAGTGAGCGCATGCGAGCGTGAGAGAGAGAGAGAGAGAGAGAGAGAGAGAGAGAGAGAGAGACGATGTTCGAAGACAACCTACATGGCACAAATAGTGAGCACTATTTTTAACATGTGTGTCGCGCCAAGAAAATGGCATTGGTGATACGCCACGCAGCACTATGCGCCATCATGCAAGCCATTTTGCGCCATTAACATGTTGCTTTTCCTCATCTCGACATTCACTATATCAACCTACCCATTATTTGTTCTCTTGTCTCAATTTTGCGCCATTAACATGTAGCTTAGTTGATGCTGGTACTACTAAGCTATCTAGGCCACCGGTGGCTAGGGTTCTAATTGAAATGGTCATTATTATTCCTTTGCAAGATATTTTGATTGGTTCCATTTGTAGCTACTCACAAAAGATAGAATTTGAAGGCATTCCCTTATATTATTCTTTACAAAAATTTTAGTTATAACATTTCATGATGCTTCAAGATGCACTTAAAATTACAAAATCAATTGACACTTTAGTAGCTCGCTCTCTATTTGCTCATTTCAAGGGAGAACGAATTAATTAAAAAGTAAAAGGAAGACAAAGAAGAGAACTAGAAGAAAGAAGCAAAAGAAATCTGAGACAAGGAAGATATCTTCCACATAAAGGTAAATTTTAGCCATCATCAATATAATTCTAAATCAATATAATTCTACTTTCCATATATCTCTAACTCTCATAGTAATCACTGTACACTCTCTCCAATTATCAACATCATAAATATAATCTTTAAGCAATACCTAATATTTGTTAAAATTTGAAAGGTTCCTTCTAAATTAGGTTCAGAACCTAAGAATCATCAGCTTCATGTTTAACATGCAGTACAACCAATAAAGACTACTGCTTTGCTATTCTCCATCTCAATCTAAGAGAAGGTTTGTCATTAACCCATCGCAATCTGGGATCAATGTCTTTAACTGTTTAATAGTTATATGAATATCCTTACAAGAAAAAACAAAAATCAAAATAACACTAAAAGACAAGAATTCAAAATGTCATGTCAAAGGACTAGCTAACAAAGGAAATGAGGGTAATTTGCAAGTTTACGCTTGTCAAAAACATCAAACAAACAAATGATCTAAACATTAATTAGTTGTCTTATTATGTTATAGATATTTTGTAATTTTCAATTTCAGTTTAGTTTATAAACATGCCTGCAATAATATGACTTATGATAATGGAATATGTTATCAAGTGGTTTGGTCCAACTCGAGTGGTTGGTTTGGCCGACTGTTGCTTTTAATTTTGGTGGTGGTATGAATTTATGATCTTATGGATCAAGAAGGAATAAGTATTAAATTGTCTTAAATGCTCTGAAGATGTTCCTTTAAGATGGTAGGTTCGGTTTTGTAACTTGGTATTGGAAGTTACTATGCTACTGCGGTAGCATCAATAAGTCATAATTGCAATTGCCTTACATTCTTTAGAACTATTCAATTTCCTTCAGGATTTGCTCTGTTGTTGCTTTTGGCGAATGCATTGCTTGGGTTCATGTAGCGCTATCAGTCTGACATTTATCCCTATTCTATTGTTGCAGCAAACTGCAGCTCCGATAGCTTTAATGATTTTATGCCATGGGTCGTACTTTGGCAAAGAGTTATCTATTTGTTTCCCTTAGTAGATCGCTATTTCTTTCTTTATTGCAAGAATTGTTTTACTCCTTCGGGGGCTATTCCTAATGCTATCTGCTGTTAATTTGATTGAGCAAACTGCACTTATCTGCAAGGCCAGTTTGCTGCTAATTTTAAACAGGATTCAACATGGGATCTGCCGCATGACTTTCTCTGAAAATTCCAGGGATGGACAACCTAAAGTGAGAAGCATACAAATAGAATTTTTAACGTACGTAAATAGTTTTCTTTTGATTAACAAAATTTATTTATTTTTTCAATCTTGTATGTGCTTGCAGCATGTGGGATTCCTTGGAGTGAGGCATGAATTTTCTTTGATAATCTCTTTTCAATATTAGAATTATTGTTACATATTTGATTACTGGTGCTGCCAGGGTAATTTTGACCAAATTTCCTACAACTGGAATTTCACTTGAGGTGAAAATATTCAATTGCTTGTTGTTTTTTGTAATTCAAATTTCACGTTGATTTTTTTGAATTTAATCATTCGTTACATTCTTTTTTTGACTTTTAATAGGACACAATGGAGAAAAAGGATTCATGTAGCCGACCCCACGTAGTGGGATAAAGGCTTGATGTTGTTGTTGTTGTAATCATTCGTTACATTCTTTTTTTATTCAATTCATTATATTTTCAGATTTACACCTAAAGAAATTTTTTTGTTGAATTAGTGGTCTTTGCTATGTAGAAAAAAAAAAGTGGTCTTTGCTAAGTAAACAATTATATCTTTTATGTGATCTACAATCACGGTACCATCATAGTTGTATTGGAAACTCTAAAACATTAGGTGTCCTGCGTCAATAAGAAGAGCTGCTAGCTAAGGAATCATCAAATGAACAGGAAAAAAATTCATATCATTTATATAATTCATCTATACATTTAACAACTCACTAATAGCAAAAAGTATAATCTTTGAATAGATAATATGAATTGGTAGATAAAAATTTGAGAACTCTTCAAACAAACCTTGGCTAGCCTTGCCTCTTTTGAATGCCCAGAAGAAACTGCAGTCTTAAGTAATCCTTGAGCCTGCTAACCAACATAAAGGATTAGTACATGCTGAGCACATGAATAGGAATAAGAGGTAATTAGGAATTTAATCTAACAGCATAAAACTACTTTGTGAGATATTTTTGAAAGGAGAAAACAAATTACCTCATCAATTTGGTCTTGAACTTTCATAAGAGCTGAACCAGTTTTATTTTCTACCTGTTGGTTTGTCATTGGTGATTCTTCTGGAAAGGACTCTTTTTCATGGCCATTGCTGATAACATGTTTCTGAGCTGTTTGACGCTCTCTACTCACATCATTAAATGCCAAATGCGTATCCACAACAGCTGCACTTCCTTTAAAAACAGTATCAGCGGGATGATTCCCATTAGCATTTTCAGGGCCTTCACCCTTTACTTCTTCTGAATTTGCAACAAGAGAAGTATCATTGGTTGTGGAATATGCTAGTTCAACATTATTCTCTATAGTAGGAACCTCTTTAACTTCATTGGTCTCATTCTCAGCTTCAAGAGTTTCAGGGACACCTGAAGATGCAGCATTTGATATTTCTACATCTTTGCTGGTATTAGATAGCACTTCCAAAGAAGCTTCAGATGTGATTTTGGCAGAAACTTCCGGAGCACTTCCATTTCCCAAATGATCAACTCTTTCAACCTTCGAATTGAGCTCTTCTTGAGCAGTCTGCTCTTGCTCTGCTGAAGCACTCTTCCCAGTTTTACCAACAGTTTTCCTTGGTGGACCCTACAATTAAATGTCATAACAAGAAGCATTTACTTGAATAGGACATCTCAAGCAATTATGATAAGAAGAAAACTTCAAAACCACATTTGACTGACCTTCGCCTTAGATTTTAAGTTTTTGGCTTTCACTTCCCATTCATTGGATGCTTATTATCAAAAAAGTTAAAAAACAAGTAAATAAATCATGTACTGATATAATGTCGCTAAATGACCTGATATCCAAGAACTATACATAAAACCCATACCTGAGGCTTGTAAATCAGATTGTTCCTCTGACAATTCACTCACAACAAGTTTTGCTCTTCGGTCCACAACTTCTAGAAGATCTGATCCAGTGTATGACATATGTCATAAAAATGATTCCAACCATTACAGTAAATGACATTTCTAGACTACAAAATAAAGCATGCCAGCAGTTGCATGACTAAGAAAGTTTGCATGAAAGTGTACATCTCTATGCCTTATTAAAGACTTGTTATAAAAGTAAATTTTATCAAACAATAATTAGGATGACAATATTGTATGGAACCAGGTGTTGGACTTTTAAAAAAATTCATTGATATCTAATTTAAATATTGCATAAATGAAAACGTAAAGATGGATGTATGATAAAACTAAAAAGGATAAATTAAGGAACAAATATATTATAGGAAAGGTTAGAGACGCATCTATTAAAGATAAGTTGATTGAAAAATAGATTTATGTGGTTTGGACATGTCCACAAAGGGTAGAAAATGTGGCTATAAAAAAATGTTGGTAAATTAGTTCCAAAGAATTAAGAAAGAAAATTGGTAGATCTAAGATTACATTGATGGAAGTAGTTCAAAGTGATCTGTGAAGAATAAGCATAACACCCAAGCAAAATTTAACAAGAACAAACAAAAAATTAGGATTTATAACGCTGACCCCAAATAGTTGAGATAAGGCTAAGCATTTTGAAAACATGAAGGTTTCGTTGAAAACATAACTAAGTTATGACATTGAAGCCCTTTTGATTGTATGGCTTTATTCATAATCCATGATTATGCATTAAGTTATTAAAAAAATTTGAGCAATGTTTTTGGATCCCTTCATGTTTCTAGTTTCATACAATATGCTCAAAATAACATGAAAGAGCAGCAATTCCCAGGCATGTCAAATAAGAACAATAAAAGTCACAATAAGCAAACAATGATCGTATAGAAGGTTCTAGAGCTTAGATTGCTACAGTATAGCACATACATTTACATGGGTTATTTTGTTTCGTCTATGATGGAAAGATGAATTTCCATTGATGTTCGTCCAATCTTATTTTAAATTCATTGTTATCTAAATTGTAGGGGTGTCAATTTTTGACACGACCCGAAACACGACCCGAACCCGACCCAGAAAAATCCAGGTTCGGGTCAACCCAAACCCGAAACGGGTCGGGTTCAACAAATCAACCAGTTTTAAAAATCGGGTCGGGTTCGGGTTGACCCAGCAACCCAAAATTGACTCGAAAGTGATACGAAAACTCATTTTTGACCCGAAAACCCGAGATTGACCCGTTTTTTACCTGAAAACCTGAGATTGACCCGATTTTAACCCGAAAACTAGCAATTTTGGTTCAAACCAGGGTCATTCGTGTCGGGTCGGGTTGACCCGGACCCGAATCGGGTCGTGTTCGGGTCCGAAAACTTGACCTATTTTTAAAAACGGGTCGGGTCGGGTTGACCCGAATAGTACTGGGTCAGTTCCAGGTTCGACCCGAACCCGACTCGTTGACCCGAATTGACACCCCTACTAAATTGCAACGTTACCTCAATTTCAGTCAAATATACCATTGTTATATTATTCACACATCACTAGCAAGGCATCTGAAGGGCCCTTGATAAAAGTGAATGGGAAACGACATTTGAATTGTTGTTTTATTTGGTTTCGACAATGAAATATGATAACTGAGGTAATTTCGGATAAATGTCATTCCTTAGTAGTTCTAGGTCTTAGAAAGTTTGCAATCTACAAACTCCATTCTCAAACCAAGATAAAAAAATTAGAGTAGCTACATTTTTGTGGAATACGTGCATTAAAATCCATTTCTAAAGCGTTCAGACGCACTAAGATCCACAAGTGAAGAACACACGAGCTTCATTAACTAGAGCTAAGAGCTCGAGTAGTGAAGTTTCCCAATAAAAAAAGAATATAAAAAGAAATAGGTCGAAATTTGCAACCCTAATTAGCTTCAGATCTATCACCAACCGAAGAAACAAAAAAGCGGATGACCTATACCATCAATTTTGAGAAGAAAAATAATAGATACAAGGAATTAGACCTGGTAAAAGGCATTAGATTACCTTCGGCTACCTTGAGCCAGGAAGCCATGGCGGGAAAAGACACGGAATCGATCGGCGGCTAGATGCTAATTGGTGCTCCGAGAGATAACAGGATCTCGATACAGATGCAGGTGCAAATGTGCAATGACGATCGAAGAGATAGGGAAAGAGAGGGCGCGGACCCAAACGGTGCGGGTTCTGGAGTACGGAGGTTGCGATCTGGAGTTTGATGGAAACGTCAATCTGGCGAAAGTAGAACTAGAAATCGAAGATGAAATTGATCAACCGAAATTATAATAGAAGTCCAATATATTTTGGGGTTTACATGCCATTTATAAAAGCTAAATGATTATTTCATTTGATATTTCATTTGACATTCCATTTATATTTATTTATTTATTTATTAAAATTTTAACAAATTTGTCATCCATCTTCTTTATATGGAGAGGTA
Organism: Dendrobium catenatum; assembly: GCF_001605985.2. Lineage (NCBI taxonomy): Eukaryota > Viridiplantae > Streptophyta > Magnoliopsida > Asparagales > Orchidaceae > Dendrobium > Dendrobium catenatum. Next base: position 1,076,243 of record NW_021319161.1, read on the forward strand.
GTCAAGATACCCCCTTCCATTAATGAAGATTTCATTTGCCTTTCATTAATGAAGATCTCATTTGGAACGGCTTCATTATTTCTTAAAGTAATAAGAAAATAGTCTCAAATGAAGTCGAAGTATTATATCATATAAATAGTATATTTTATTGTTAAAAATATAAACATAATGGTTTAAGCCAGGTTTTAAAAACCGGATCGGACCGGCCGGTTCAACCGTGAACTGGCCAGTTGTCCGATCCGGTCCAGTTCAAAAATCAGCTTCACAGAGAACCGGCCTGAACCGGCAGTTCAACCGATGAATCGGCGAACCGGTCAGGGTTTGAAAGAACCGGCCGGTTTAAAAAAAATTTAATGATAAATAAAATAGAAATAATATATATTTTACTTTATTACATTTTTTAAAAATATTTTTTTATTAAATAATGAGAATTTTTACACTATAATATATGGTTGTCATCTCATGAAACAAGTTTTGTTTGAAAAGAGAAAATTAT
>NW_021319161.1:1076787-1132174 GCF_001605985.2 Dendrobium catenatum
TATATATATATATATATGCCTTCATTATAGGAGTACTAGTGAAGGTAGTTGTTACTTGGATAATGGATGTTTGAAGTACATGACAGACGGTCCTACAATATTTACATTATTAGAACCAAGGATGGTGGATATGTATCATAGGATAATAATAAAAGAAAGATAATTGGAAGTTATAGATAAGCAACTTGAAAATATGTTTAAGATGGGCTTCCATAAGTATAAAGGTAAAAAAGAGCATGCTAATTTAGATCTTCATTAGGTTGAGTTTCATAATGAATTAAAATATGTTAGAAAAGTAAAATATTGTTTACTTACCAAAGTATCCTCATGTGATAGATTGAGTAAATAAAATTTTATTCTAAAAAGTTAAATTGGATTGCTTGAATTTTATTGACAAATACAATATTAAGTATGGAAGCATCTCACATTTCACCTAACATCAAGAGTATTTCGTACACTAGACCATAAGCACAAACATGTTGGGTTTCTAACTTATGGTAGCTTAGGACACTTCTCTAAAAGTATTAAAGATAGAGTTACACAGAGAAGCTATACTATGTTTGAGTTCCTAAGCTCACATATGCATAGGTTTTGTGCTTTCCCATTACACCTATTATTCACACCATACATTCCATGAATGGACCCAAAGTAATTTGGGTTTCCAAACTAACAAGTTGATATATATAATTGGAATTGGGATCATTAGCTACATATCCTACGCTATCAAGAAGATTCTTTTAGTTAATGGATTGATACACAATCTAATCAGCATCATTTAACTATATGATAATGGTTATGATGTTTACTTTTCTGTTGCTCAGTATACTTTATTGGTCATAAATAAAATAATGTATATTTTCTTGAATAGATTCAAGCTACCTCAATTGTTTAACTACACATTATGATGATTCATGGATTTTAGATAAGTGATTTTAACATGTAAGCATATACACTTTAACTAAATTGTATATACATGAGTTAGTCATAGGATTACTCAAGGAAGAAAAAATGGAAAGGAAAGCTCGACTAAATTTAACACTATATCAAATGAAGGTGTACTTATGGGTTGCTCCCATCATGATAAGACCTATAATATTTTTAACAAGAAAAGTTTGATTGTATAAGAATTAATATAAGCAATGTTTTATTTGTAAAAGTAGAGGTTATCCTAAATGAGAAGTTTAGTCAATGAGAAGATTGTTATAGTACTTATGCACAGATTAGCTTGTAGCTACCAAGGAGGATCCTAGTACCTAAATTTCTTAAGGAATGAAGGTATACCTCTGTAATGCCCTAGAACCTAAGGGAGGAATTTAACCTACATTTCCTATAATTCTTCAACCTACAATTTCATATTTTTTATTTTTAGAGTCATATAATCATCCAATAAAATAAAATAAAATAAAGTGCATATCCAAAATATGCAAAATTTTCTTTAGATTGTCAATTTATCATGAGATCCAAAAAAAGAGTTCAAAATATAACAATATCAACAAAACACCTATATAAATTATGAACTAACAAAATGGAGTATACCTTACAACTCAAAACTTCTTGCCTCCTATCAAAACCAACCTACTCAGTGTAGTCCTTTCATTTACTTGAAATAGTTTAAACAACATAATGAGTACAACACTTAGTAGGACAACCACTCTTCATAATAGAATTCAATTTAAGACTTATAATTAGAATAAACATGGCAATAGAGAGTTTTACCTTTTGATTCTAAACTTATAACATGATAGAATTTATGCTTTGTAAGGCTTATGAACATAATAGGTTAGGTACTCATGCTAACATAAAAATATGAATGAACATGTTCCAATGCCTATTTATAACTTCCCTTTTCATCACCTCCCACTGTTGCAAATCTGGGCCCAAGGTCTATGTTTTTGATGATAACAAACATTATTGTTTCTTTACTACTGCTTTTCTTGTATATCTGTCTCATTTCCCTTGCTAACTAACCTTTCAGGTTCACAAGTTCACTTGAAATGAAAATCAACTAAAGATAGGATAGTCTAGGATTGAGTCAGTCTGTATTTTCACTTTAATGTACTTTTACCTTTCTTGAGTCAAATCCTGAATATGGTGGACCCCAAGCTAAGTAACCTTGCACACACACACACACTCAGGGAGTGAAAATTAATGAGTTAGAGATTCTTTTCTATTTTTGACTATATTGTATATGATGATATTAGATCATCCTAGAAAATCAATATAAAAATAAAAACCCTGATTAGGGCATCCGATTAATTACATGTGATTAAACTAATTATACTGGATGATCCATATCGTCTAGGACGATTAGCTTAAAAGATGAAAATAGTCGCCAATCACAATTTAGGTAATATTTTAATTTTCAAATTTATTTTTAATAATGCAGGACGATCTACATCATCCTGAACAATTTTTGACAATCATACCTATATTTACCTGGTGATTAAAAGAGTAATTATGGTTAAATTGTTCAATAAAATCGTACAGGATGATCCATCTGGATCGTACTGAACGATTTAGATGAAAAACCATAACTTTACTCTAATAATCCATAAGTATCATCCTGGATGTCCTAAGACTTTTTCTGGATGATATGGAGATCGCCACCCATCGTCCAATGTCGTACTGGACGATCAATATTGTATATTGAACTAATCATCTCAGACGATCCATACAAATACTTGTACTAATCGTACAGAGCAAAGGCGGGCGTCCTAGCTGATAGGGTTATTTTGTACTAATCATACAGGACGATCTATCGATCATCCTGGACGACCAGTTGAGCAGAATTAAAAAATAGGGCTTCTTTTGAAGGATCTCTATTTAAGCAATGGTATTAGCCATTGGGTTAATATTTTGCTGTGGAGTTGATCTAAGGGGGAGCTTAGATAAGAAAGAGGGAGAGCTTAAGAGAGAGAGATATTTGTGAGGGAATCACAAAGGTTACTTCGTACAAGGTGTTCGTTGTCTTATTCGAGTTACTCTGGTTCCTTTGAAGCTCTGAGGAGATTGTCTTCAGCATTAGATCAAGATTCTCTGCATACTCCATGAGGGAGTAAAAGGATTCTCAGGTTCTTTGCCTAGTCTAGGAGGGAGTAAAAAGATTCAAGGTTCTCTACCTCAACGTGTCGGTGGAAAGATTTTATAAAGGCTTCTCCGCCTTACCGTGGGAGAAAAAGGAGAGTCGCTTCTATTTAGTGCAATACTTGGAGAGGAAGTCTCCAAGGAGTGGACATAGGTCATATTTGACCAAACCACTATAAAACTCGGTATGTTCTTTCTTATTATTTTCACCTTATTTTATTTCTGCACTTTTATGTGATTTGTTTTGAGATTGAAACATTGATCATATTGTTAATGTGAACTTTGTTTTTCTTACATATCAAGAGTTATTATTTTATTTTAAAATATTTAAAAAAGATAAAAAAGGTTTTTTTTTGTTTAAGAAATTTTTTAGAACTACCAATTCACCCCACCCCCTCTTGGTTAGCCTCGGGCTAGTTCCTTTGGGTTTAACACCCCTCACGAACTTCCAAGTGGTATCAGAGTGAGATTCATAAAATCAAATTTTAAAAAAACTTTTGAATTTTGATCCATGGCTAACTTTAGAATTAGAAACACCACAGAATGTTATTCGATTACTAGATCATCTCTTTTTGATCATATACTGTTTGATTTTTGGAAAACTCGCAAGTCCATTTTTCAACAATCAATTGATTATTATATGTGGATGCTTGTTAAGAAAGATTATTCTGCACCTTTTAAATTGGCAAATGGTGTTAAACTGAAATTTCTTTCGCTGATTGAACTACTAATGATAGAGATCTAACACAACTAAATGTTAGCTGCTTGAACTATTTTTCTGTGCTTTAAAATCTGAAGACTGAAGGTACAAACGAAGTTGAACAATTTAGACTAAATATTCTTTTGAATGTCTATAAACTTTTTTGTATGAAAGCTAACGAATCTATTTTTGATATCTATACTAGGTTTACACAAATTGTTACATTCCTACACACCTTAGGAAGCGAACTAACAAACTATGAAAAAGTTAACAAGATTTTGAGATGTTTGCCTTCTTTTTTTATACGAAAATTATTGACATTACTGAATCTAAAGAATTGAATGTTTATTCAATCGATAACTTACTTAGATCACTAATTTCTTATGAGCAAGGAGTGAATCTTAGGTAGTTTGATCAGGTGAGGAAAAAAAAAGAGAAAAATGAAGCCTTAAATGTTAATGATTCTGACACTGATTCCTTTGGTTCTGAAAATGATGATGTTACTTTAATTACTAGTCAATTCAAGAGCTTTTTAAGAAAAAAGAAAAAGCATCATCATAAATGGAACAAAGGTAAGAACCATAAGAATTCTAAAGTTTCTTCTAACGCTATTTATTTTGAATACAGGAAGCTAGGGCATCTGAAGTCTAATTTCCCGACTCTTAAAGCTCACCCAAGCAAGGAGAAGGGTGAGAAAAAACCTAAGTTCAAGAAGGACAAGAAAAAGATCCAAAAGGCTTTTTGGGCGAACTTAACATCAGATTTCTCTGAAACTAAACGTGAGGAGGAGGTATCAAACCTGTGTTTAATGGATGAGGAAGATATTAATAACTCTGATCAAGAAGAGATATGTGAGCTTACTTATAATAAATTATTTAAAGCTCCTAAAAAAATCATTCTTCGTATAAAAAACTCAAGAAACTGCATGTTATTCTTAAAACTTATTTTTTAACTTAAAAAAAAGAGCATCAGTCCCTGAGAAAAGATCATTCCACTTTAGATAGCAACCATATGACTTTACTTGATGAATTTGATAAATTGAACAAAAAACATCTTGATTTAATAAATGAGTATGATTCCTTAAAAAGTTTGCATATTGAGCTAGTAAATGCATATAAGGACTTAGATACTCTTACAACTAATTTAGATAATAATTAGCATGCTTTAAAAATAAAAAATTCAATTCTTGAAAATGCAAATAAATTTTTAGAAGCTAAATTAACAGCTTTTAAAGAAAATAAAAAACTACTCATAATGCTTGAGTTTCACAATCCATCAGATCAGTAGGCATCACTCAAACATATGAAGAGGCACTTTAACTCAAATAGATTAGTAAACTCTTTTCCTAGTGTTAGATATTTTTCTTGTGACATGATAGGACATATCTCCTACACATGCACTGTTCACCATATAACACATTTAGTGTGGTGACCTAAAGTTTAAAATGCATAGCATAACATGCATGCACTTTATTCTTCTTTCCATAAGATGGGATCCAAACCTGTTTGGGTTCCTAAATCTAACATATAATAATTTTGTAGGTGTGCTCTCATAGAAGGCTTCGTGACAACATGTGGTACCTGGATAGCGGATGTTCAAGGCATATGATTGAAGATGCAAATCAATTCAATTCACTAGAGGCCAAGGTAGAAGGCAAGGTAACACTTGGAGATTACACCACCATGAGAGTGGTGGGGTCAGGTATAATTGACAACTCTAAAAATTTCATCATTGAAAATGTTTTACCAGTGGACGATTTGAAACATAACATGCTCAACATCAGTTAGCTTTGTGATAAAGCCTTCATCATAAAATTTATGTCTACTAGCTGCATAATAAGCTTGAGTAACAACATTGATTTACAGGGAAAAAGGATTAATAATGTCAAGATGCTTGATTTAAATTGCATTAAAACTAACGCTACTCTTTGCTTAAATATTGTTGTTGATGAATCTTGGTTGTAACATAGGAGGTTGTGTCATGCTAGTATGAAAAGCCTTATAAAAATCACCCAAAAAGACTTAGTGAGAGGGATACTCGTACTAGAGTTCACTAAGGATCACCTGTATAGTGCATGTTAGTTAGGAAAGTAAGTCAAATCTTCCTTCCCATATATTCAAGAAATTTTCATTAGCGACCCTTAGAAGTCCTACACATGGATCTCTTTGGACTCGTAAGCACTGCAAGCTTAGGAGGGAAAACCTTTGGGTAGGTGATTATCAATGATTATTCGAGGTTTACTTGGGTTAGATTCCTATCTCATAAAAGTGAATCATTCGAGGAGTTTAAGTCTTTTTCCACTTGGATTAAGAGAAAGTTAGGTTGTAAAATTTTGACTATTCATAGTGATCATGGTGGAGAATTTGAGAATGAAAAATTTGAATCTTTTTGTAGTGATCAAGAGATAAATCATAACTTTTCAGCTCCAAGGACCTCTCAGCAGAACGGGGTAGCTGAAAGAAAAAATAAGACCTTGGTAGAAGTCGTTAGAGCCATGTTAGCTGAATACTCACTTCCAAAATACTTTTGGGAAGAAGAGGTGAATACAACCTATTATGTTCTGAATATGGTGAATGTTAAATCCAAACTAAATAAGACACCCTATAAAATTCTGAAGGGTAGGACACCCAACCTCTCTCACCTTCATGTCTTTGGACGTAAAGTGTTCGTTTTGAATAATGAGATATATCGACTAGGAATGTTTGACCCAAAATATGATGAAGGGGTGTTCCTAGGTTACTCAAGTGTTAGAAAATCCTATAAAGTATTCAATAAAAGAATACTTATAGTTGAGGAGACATCTCATATTGTGTTTAATGAATCTGATAATTCTGGAGGGTCTCGGGTGGGAGAAGAGGAGGTTTTAGAAGTCACCCAAGGATTGGTTTATGTAAATATGGAGGAAAGAATAGAGTTTGAAAATACTTTACTCAGAGAATGGAGATATTCTTCGAGTCATCCTAAAGAATTAATCCTGAAGGTGTTAGAACTAGGCATGGAATTTAAAAAAGAGGTAAACCACTATGCCTTCAATGACTGAACCCACCAACCTAATTCAAGCCTTATCTGATGAATTCTGGATCTTAGCCATGCAAGAAGAACTGAATCAATTTGTATGAAATACTATTTTGAAGCTAGTTGGAAGACCTAAGGACCAGAGTGTGGTTGGAACAAAATGGGTTTTCAAAAATAAATTGAATGATTCTGGAGTAGTAGTAAGGAATAAGACAAGATTGGTGGCTAAGGGATATAATCAAATAGAAGGGATTGATTTTGAAGAGACTTTTCCTCTGTAGCTAGATTGGAAGCTATTAGAGTGTTACTAGCCTTTACTTATTTTAAGGGATTGAAATTATATCAAATGGATATTAAGAGTGCATTTCTGAATGGGGTAATAAAGAAGATGTATACGTTGAACAACCCCTGGGCTTTAAAAATTCATAAATTTCCAATCATGTGTTCAAATTAAAATAAACATTATATGAACTTAAATAAGCAACCAGGGCATGGTACGAAAGGTTAAGCACATTCCTAGTAAAAAGATCTTTTGTTAAGGGGAGCATAGGCACCACCCTATTTCTAAAAATGGAAGGAGATGAATTACTGATTGTTCAAATTTACGTTGATGATATTCTGTTTAGATCTCCTGATAAAAATGTATGTGATGAATTCTCAAGAATAATAAGTAAGAAATTAAAATGAGTATGATGGGAGACCTAACTTACTTTTTGGGATTTAACATAAGGTAGAAGGATGATGCGACTTTTCTTAATCAATCAAAATACATTAAGAATATCCTTAAGAAATATGAGATTGATAAAGCCAAGCCAATCAATACTCCCATGAGTTCCACTATTTAGTTAGAAAAGGATTCAAATGGAAAATTTGTTGATAAAAAAATACAAAGGGGTAATTGGATCACTTCTTTACTTGACTGCTAGCAGGCCTGATATTATGTTTAGTGTTTATCCATTTTCTACACTTCAGGTTGATCCAAAAGAGTCTCACTTGATTGATGTTAAGAGAATTCTTAGGAATCTCATAGGAACCTCTAACTTAGGAATCTGGTATCCTATGTATAACACCTCTTTTGAAATTATAGGATAATCCTTAGTCTCTTTGTCTAGTATAAAATAGAACTCAGTTGTCTTGTCCACTATTGAAGCTGAGTACATTGCCTTAGGAAGTTATGTGGCCCAAGTCCTCTATTAAAGCAACAAATTCTAGATCTTGGATTATCTATAGGCAGAATTTCAATTCTCTGTGATAATACTAGTGCCATCTACATTTCAAAGAACCTAATATAACACTTTAGAACCAAACATATTAACATAAGACATCACTTCATTAGGGATCATGTTACTAAAGGAGAAATATAGCTACACCATATAGCCACTCAAAACCAACTTGCTGATATCTTTATTAAATCACTGGCCTTTGAAATTTTCAGTATCTTGAGACCAAGATTAGGTGTCATAGATACTAATGCTTGAAATTATTACTTTCTATTTTTTGATCTTTCTTTTGTGTTTGTTTGCATGCTTGTTTCTATTTATATATGTATGTTTTCCATTTTTCATTTTTTTATTAATTTTCCCTTCAATTTTTTTTTTTTAGCAATGTTCACTGCTGATATTGATTTCATAAATGACATTTTTGCCTTGCTTTTGATTTTAAAAATTTGTAAACGATGATTGACCTTCCTAAATCCATTAAAGGAAGAAACACCGTTGATTATTTCTCTTCCTCTAACACTTTTCACGTGTAATTTTCTCTTTGAAGCAAAAATACTTTTCAAATTAAAAGTTGGACTTTAAATTAAGATTTTTTATATCTTCTTACAATAATCTATCTTATATGAATAATGTTCAAAATCGTTAAATCACTTTTAAGTTTTCTTGATAAGTTTATTGCATTAATATTTTGCTGTGGAGTTGATCCAAGGGGGAGCTTAGAGAAGGAAGAGGGAGAGCTTGAGAGAAAGAGAGATCATTGTGAGGGGGAGTTTTGAGGGATTCACAAAGGATGCTTCAAGCGAAATTACAAAGGTTATTCCGTGCAAGGTGTTCGTCATCTTCTTTGAGTTACTCCATTGGTTCCTTGGTAGCTTCGAGGAGATCATGTTCAACATTAGATCAAGGCTCTCTACCTACTCCAAGAGGGAGTAAAAGGATTCCCAAGTTCTCTTCCTACTCCAGAAGAGAGTAAAAGGAATCAAGGTTCTTTGTCTCACCGTGTTGGTGGAAAAAATTTGTAAGGGCTTCTCCACCTTGTTGTAGGAGCAAAAGAAGAGTCACTTCAGTTTAGTGCAATACTTGGAGAGGGAGTCTCTAAGGAGTGGACGTAGATCAGATTTGACTGAACCATTATAAAACTCGGCGTGTTCTTTCTTATTATTTTCACTGCATTTTATTTTTCGCACTTTTTCTGTGATTTTTTTTTTTTAGATTTAAACATAAATTCATCTGATCATACTGCTACTGTGAACTTTGTTTTTCTTCTGCATCAAGAGTTATTATTTCATTTTAAAGTATATAAAAAAGATCAAAAAGATTTTTTTTTTGTTTAAGAAATTTTTAAAACTATCAATTTACCCCCCCTCCTTTTGGTTAGCTTCGGGCTAGTTTCTTAGGGTTTAACACCCCTCACGAACTTTCACCCACGTGCTCTGAGCAAGTGTGGGTAATCCAAAATTGAATAGTGTATTTTCATGACTGAGCCAAAATAAAATAAATTAGTATAGAACAGAGGTATATTGGGCCCAATCAAAAAATTTAAAGTGCACTTTTCTTTCCACAATAGAGCTCTAGAATACCATGAAATGTATAATGATGCATATGCAGTGTGACACCATGGGATCCAATGGAAGGATCAAAACCCTAAACCTATACTTTAATAACTCAATCCTCAATAAAGACAACCAAAGCTACTATATAATCCAAATAACAAAAGCAAGTCAAAAATTTTCATTTCATTAAAATGCATATATATATAGAACAATCTAATTATTTTTTAATCATATATACATCAAAATATGTTAAAGTTGAATCCTAAAATAATACCTCAATCACTTAGACTTAGAAGTCCTAAATCAATACCTTTCTATTCGGCTAGACATTTACCTTTTCTTGAAATATTAGAAAATATCATAAAATGAGCATAACCAACTCAATGGATTTCTTTCTCTAACTCATCATAGATATCAATATCAAAATTAAAATATTACATAGTAGTTAATTAATTAAAAAATAAAATTTCAAGTAAAGAATAAATTCATTTTAACAAAACATGACTTTCTAGTGTTTTAGTGTTTGCTATTTTTATAGAGAGTTCAAATGTATCACATAACACTTGCCATCATCATAGAATACTTGCTATCAGAGGTTCACTTGACATAACTTTTATTTTTTCATGAGGGTTCTTACAAGGAATTAGAAACTATCAACATTTGAAGCAACATATTATTTATACTTAATTCATTAAACTAGTAAAATATATGCAATATAATGATTATATGTACATATCTTGATGCTTACTTATAACTCCACTTTAACATATGTCCCGTGTTTAGCTCCCACACATGTATATAGCTAGTGGGGCCAAAATCAGAATAAAATAGTGCCTACCTCCTATACCAGCTTTACCACGTGGGGCTGGAATCCCTCTCATATTCACACTAGGTAGATGGGGCCAAGATAGAACATACAAGGCTATTGTAACACATTACTTATACTTGATTCATTAAAGAAATAACATATAGGGCCCTTGTAACCTCAAGCATGTCAATTTCCTTAACTAGATCAATAAATGATTTCTAAGTTCTAGCCTCCAAATCTTCTTTCTTTCTTTCTCTCTTCTCTTTTCTCCTCTTCCTCTCATTTTCTTCTCCATCATGGATGGTTGGTGGGAAAGGTGATTTAGTAAATGGATTAATGTATTTATTATTTTAAAACACTCATTTTGGTATGGTGAAGTGATGCCAACCTCCTCGGTGTTGCAGTTCTCCAATAGAATATTCTAGTTCCTTTTAGAATTTCATTAGTGAAAGTTGAGCACTATAGCGGTGCCACCTAGTGCTACCCAAAAATAATATCCCAAATAGAGAGCCTAATGCCACAACACCGATCTTCCTGGCCTCGCAGCGCTCCCTTTTTAATTTTGGCAATTTGCAATTTATCTTCCTTAATTCAAATTCTTGACTTGTCTAAGTTTTATCTAACACCATATGACTCATAATGGAGAAATAAACTAAAATTAAGTTAATTACCTAAATTCTGTCATGGCGGTGTTGCAAATCTAGGCACAAGTACTATGATTTAAATGATAACAAAGATTATTGTTTCTTTACTTATGCTATTATTGCATATCTATTTTGTTTTCCATGCTCACTAACCTTTCAGGTCCACATGTTCACTTTCAATGCAAATTAACTCAAGATCAGGTAGACTAGGGATGAGACAGTATTTAATTTCAATGTACTTTCTATCTTTCTTAAGTTAAGTTATGTATCTGGTGGATCCCAAGCTAAGTAAACTTGTACACACACACTCAAGGAGGTGAGTTAGTAAGTTAGGAGAAAAATGGAATTTTGAACTAATCGTACAATACGATATAAATTTTATTGGATTATCAATTATGTAAAAAATCCTAATTAGGGCTCTTATTATTAAATAAGATTATTTATCTAATCATATTGGATGATTTATATCATATATTAAAATCCATTATAGATATGAAAAATAGTTGCCAATCACAATATAGGCAATATTTTAAATCTTCAAATTTTGTTCTAATCATATAGGATGATATACATTATACTAGACAATTTATGACAATCATGCCTAAATTGATCCTATGATTAGGGGACTAATTATGGTTAGATTGCTTGATCAAATCATACAGAATGATCTATGATGATCTTATTGGATGATCTTTAATATTTTATGCGACGATACCCTATCGTCAAAGATGAAACCCATAATTTTTTTATAATCAAACAAGCAATCGTACTAGACATCCTGAGGGATGTGTAGGATGATATGTAAAGTGCTTCCCATTTTTCTATATTGTATTGGACGATCAATAAAGTATCCTGAACTAATAATCCCTATGATCATAGAATCATACTAGACTATTTATACAAATACTTGAACTGATCGTATATGACAATGCTGATCATACTGGCTGAAAGGGCTATTTTGCACTAATCATACATGATGATCTAAGGATCATATTAGATGATCTTTGATAGAAAATTAAAAATTAGTGCTTCTTTTGAAGGCTTTCTATTTAATCTCTCATATTATCTTTTGAGAGATCTTTTGCTATTGAGTTGACTGAGAGAGAGCTTTGAGAAGGAAGAGAGGAGAGCTTTGAGAGAGAGAGAGATTCTTGTGAGGGATTCACAAAGGTTTATTTAAGCAATGTTTTCACCATCTTCTTCAAGCTCCTTTCTTAGTTCCTTGGTTGCTCTAGGGAGACTTTCATCAGCATCAGGTCCAAGGTTCTCTGCCTACTCTAGGAGAGAGTTTAAGGATTCCAAGGTTCTCTACCTACTATAGGAGGGAGTAAAAAGATTTTGAGGTTCTATGCCTACTCTTGGAGGGACTTAAAGGATTCAAGGTAAATTACCTCACTAGGTCGGTGGAAAATTTTTGCAAGGGCTTCTCTGCCTTGCCATGGGGGAAAACGGATATACACTACTTTTAGTGAAATAACTGAAAAGGAAGTTTTCGGGGAGTGGACGTAGGTCAAGTTGACTAAACCATTATAATTATAGTATGTTCTTTCTATTTACTTTTTCACATTTTATTTTTATATTTTTTTTATTTGTTTTGTGTTTAAAATTTCTGATTTTAGTTATTATGAAATTAGTTTTGCTTCCATATTTGGGATAAAATTGTTTTTTTTAATTATTTAAAAATATTTCAAAAAGATTTTCTTTTTTCCTAAATTCTTTTTCAAAATAACAAATTCACCCCCCTCTTGGTTAGCCTCAGGCTAGTTCATAAAGGGTTAACAAACCTCATGAATTTTCATGTGGTATTATAACAAGATTTATAAACTAAGTTTTAGAAAAATTTTGAAAATGATCTATGGATAACTTTGATAATCATAATAATGCAAAATGTTATTCAATCACTCGACCACCTATATTTGATAATATTCCTTTTAATTTTTAGAAAATTCATGTCTACCTTTTTACAATCAATTGATTATCGCATGTGAATGTTAGTTCAAGAAGGATATTCTCCACCTTCATATTTAATAAATGGCATTAAAACTGAAATACCTTTTTATAAATAGAGTACAGATGATAAACATTTATCTCAACTGAATGTCAAATATTTGAACTAATTTTTTATGCTTTAAAATTTGAAGATTACATGCGTGTTTCCACTTGCACTACTAGTAATGAGATTTGGGATAAACTCTGTATAACATATAAAGAAACAAAGGAAGTGAAACAATCTAGGTTAAACATTCTTCTTCATGATTATGAACATTTTTGTATAAAAGCTAGTGAATATATTTATGAAATTTATATTTGGTTTACTCAGATTGTGATTTCCCTGCATGCCTTAGGAAGAGAGCTTACAAATTATGAAAAAGCTAACAAAATTCTTAATTATTTACCTTCTTCATATGATGCAAAAATCACTGCCATTATTGAATCTAAAGATCTGAATATTTATTCCATTGATAACTTACTTTGGTCACTCATTGCTGACGAGCAAGGAGCGAGTCAAAGGCAGTTTAATGCATGTGAAAAGAGAAAAGAGAAAATTATAGCCTTAAAGGCTAATGATTCTTACAATTACTCTTATGGATAAGATGATGATGACATTGTACTGATGACTAAGCAATTCATGAGCTTTTTAAAGAAAAAAAGCATCATTAGCAATAAAATAAAGGTAAGAATGATAAAAATTCTAAAATTTCTTCTTATGATATATGCTTTGAATGCAAGAAGCCAAAGCATTTGAATCTCATTGCTCAACTCTTAAAGCTCACCCAAGTAAGGAGAAGGATGAAAAAAAATCTAAATTTAAGAAGGGTAAGCAAAGGACTTAAAAAGCTTTATGGACAGACTCACATCAGGCTTTTTTAAAATTGAAGCAGAAGAGGAGGTAACTAACCTATGCTTAATAGCAGATGATCATCTCTATCATTCTGATCAAGAGGAGGTATATGATCTTACCTATGATCAATTATTTGAAGTTTTTTGGAAAAAAATATACTATATATATGAAGCTTAAAAAATCACATGTCATCCTTAAATTTGACTTTTCAATTCTATAGAAAGAGCATGAATTGCTAAGGAAAGTTCTTTCCGCTTTGGATAGGAATCACATGGATTTATTAGATGAATTTGATTCTTTAAACAAAAAATATTTTGATTTAACTGTTAATTTAAAATCTTTGAAAACATCGCATGTTGAATTCGAAAATGTGTTCAAGGACTTAGAAACTCTTACATGTCAATTGGACCATAGTAAGCATATATTAAAATTAGAAGTTTCAAGATTGAAAAAGCTAATGAGTTTCTAAGAACAAAATTCATTGCATTAGAGAATAATAAACAACCAACACTGCCGTTGCCAGGTCCCAAGTCCTGGATGAGAAAAGTGGAGGGTTGCGTTAGGTAGTCGACAGCCAGCGTAAAACTTGTCGAACAAAAATGACATGGATCCTTTAAGAAATTGTGTTAATGCTAGGGCGTCCCCTGGAAGCGACACGCTGTATGGTCTGAATACAGTGACAAGTGTGCAAGGGCCGCTGCACCGGCGCCCGGGTGCAGTGTTAAATAGGCAAGGGTTCCCACATCAAAGACGGATGTGGGAAAAGAAGCTAGTTCATGATACTAAAATTAGGATAGGAACTTGGAATATAGGTTCCCTTACAGGTAAATTAATGGAGTTAATAGATATTATGATTCATAGGAAATTAAATATTTTATGCATTAAGGAAACTAAGTGGGTTGGAGAGAAGGCCAAGGAAATCGATAGTTTAGGATTTAAACTTTGGTATTCGGGTAGGAGTCGTACTAGAAATGGTGTAGGTGTCATTATAGATAAGAGTTTAAAGGATAATGTTATAAAAATTAATAGGATTGGTGATAGAATTATAGCTTTAAAGATTGTTGTTGAGGATAAGATTGTTAATATTATAAGTGCTTATGCTCCTCAGGTAGGTTTGGATATAAATTCTAAATTAAATTTTTGGAATGACTTAGAAGAATTAATACAAAATATACCTCTTGAAGAAAGAGTTTTTATTGGAGGAGATTTAAATGGACATGTTGGTAAAGAGGTAGTTGATTTTAAAAGCATTCATGGTGGCCATGGATTTGGAACGACGAATGAAGGTGGCAAGACCATATTAGATTTTTGTTTAGCTTATGATTTTTCAATTGCTAATACCTTATTTAAGAAAAGGAATGAGCATCTCATCACTTATAAAAATGGATGTAGTACAACCCAGATTGACTATTTTCTTATTAGAAAATTAAACCGTTTAGATTGCAAAGATTGTAAAGTTATTCCGAGTGAAAATTTATGTACCCAACATCGATTATTAGTTTTGGACTTTAAGATAAAGGGGCATAAAATAAAAAATAAAGTAAAACGTTTTTCGAGGATTAGATGGGGGCATTTAAAGAATATTAACCAAAATATTTTTGTGAGTAAGATTTTAGATCTTAAGATTTTGTCTGTGCATGAGGATGCTAATGTTATGTGGGAAAAAGTGGCTAGTGATATTAAGAATACTGCAAAAGATGTGCTTGGAGTATCAAAGGGAAAAGCTCCCAATAGTAAAAATAGTTGGTGGTGGAATCCAATTGTGCAAGAAAAGATTAAAAATAAGAAGATTTGTTATAAAAATTGGTTTAATTTTAAAAATTAAGATAATTGGAAAATATATAAAGTGGCTCGTAAGGATGCTAAGAAAGCAATATGCGATGCAAAGACATTAGCTTTTAGCGATTTATATAATAGATTAAATACTAAGGAGGGAGAAAGATATATGTATAAGTTAGCCAAACAAAGAGATAGGAGTAGTAAGGATTTAGTTCAAGTGAAGTGTATTAAGGATGAAGATCAAAAAATACTTTTCTTAGAAGATGATATTCAACAAAGATGGATGAGATATTTTGCTAAACTTTTTAATGAAGAGTGTGAAAATAAGATTGACTATAGTGACCTTAGCACCCTAAATGAAAGTAAAGATTTCTGTTTTTATCGGCGTATTAGTAAAACTGAAGTTAGAGAGGCTTTAAATAGAATGAAGGGTGGAAAAGCTGTTGGACCTGATGATATTCCAATAGAGGTGTGGAAATGCTTAGGAGATGAAGAGATTTCTTGGCTTACTAAACTTTTTAATACTATTTTGAAGACTAAAAAGATGCCAGATGAGTGGAGAATGAGTGTATTAATTCCTATTTTTAAGAATAAAGGCGATGCACAGGATTGCACGAATTATAGAGGTATTAAGTTAATGTGTCATACTTTAAAACTATGGGAGCGAGTTATGGAGCATAGGTTGCAGCATGATACTAATGTTTCTCAAAATCAATTTGGATTCATGCCGGGTAGGTCGACTATGGAAGCCATACATTTATTAAGAGGTTTGATGGAGAAATATAGAGAAAATAAGGAGGATCTACATATGATATTTATTGATTTAGAAAAAGCATATGATAAAGTTCCAAGAGAAGTGCTATGGAGAGTTCTTGAAAAGAAAGGAGTCAATAATGCTTATATTCAAATCATTAAAGATATGTATGCAGGAGCTATTACTTGTGTTCAAACACAAGGTGGATTGACCAAGTATTTCCCTATTTCGGTTGGGTTACATCAAGGATCAGCCTTAAGCCCATATCTATTTGCTTTAGTCATGGATGTTCTCACTAGACATTTGCAAGATGATGTACCTTGGTGTATGCTTTTTGCTGATGATATTCTTCTTGTTGATAAGACTAGAGAGGGAGTTGAAGGTAAACTTGAATTATGGAGGTCAACCTTAGAGTCTAAAGGTTTTCGCTTGAGTAGATCTAAAACGGAATATATGGAGTGTAATTTTAGCAGTAATAGTCCTAGTGAGGGGATTGTGACTTTGGGCGATCAAGTCATTAATAAGAGTACACGTTTTAGATATCTTGGATCTATTGTTCAGAGTGATGGTGAAATAGATGGGGATATTATCAGCAGAATTCAAGTTGGATGGTTGAAGTGGAGGAATGCATCGGGCTTGTTATGTGATAGAAATGTACCCCTCAAACTTAAGGGAAAATTCTATATTAGATTTGACTTGTGTTAAGAAAGGTAGGGGTAGACCTAAAAAGACTTGGTTAGAAAATATTAGGAATGACCTTTCTTTATTAGATTTAAACGAGAATTTGGATTTTAATAGGACACAATGGAGAAAAAGGATTCATGTAGCCGACCCCACGTAGTGGGATAAAGGCTTGATGTTGTTTATTTTGTTTAGAGAATAATAAACAACCACATTCATTTGAAGAATTTCAAAAATCTTCACTATAGCATGCATCATTCAAACCTAGGAAAAGACACCACAATCCAAATAGATAAGTAAATCCTTTTACTAGTGTTAGATATTTTTCTTGTGATATGCTAGGACATATCTTTCGCACTTTCACCATTCACCATAGACCAAATTTGGTGTGGAGACTAAAATTTCAAAATTCATAGTATTGCATGCATGCATTTCATTCTTTTTTTCATATGATGGTGCTGGAACTCGAGCTCATAAGTTTATATTTTTGATGATAATAAATATCATGGGTCACATTCTTATGTATACTTATATTTATAATATATATTTATTTATGTGTGTACTAACATTTCAGGAACACCATGCACCGTCAGATGAAGATTCAAGGCTCAAGATTGGGAAGAATAGGTTATGCTGTAAATATTTTTGTAATATTCATTAATGCATTTTTAATTTCTGGAGTCAAGTCCTATAAGGGTGTATGATAGCTAGATAACCATGCACACATGCACTTAGGGGGAGTGAGATTGAGTCAAAACTAGATGTTTAAAATTTTAACTCATCGTACTATATGATTTATACCATACTATATAATCAGCTCATCTGACTAATCATACTGCATGATTTAGATTGTCCAGCATGATCAGTTATGATCATGAAAAAATAGCCACCAATAATAATTTAGGAAAGTTTTTAAGATTCAAATTTTGTTCTAATCATCCAAGAAAATTCATATCCTACTGGACAATCTATGACAATCATGCCTAAATCAATCAAGTGATTAGGAGACTAAATCATAGTTAATTTGTTCAATCAGATCATCTAGGATGACCAGTGATGATTGTATTATACGATTGAGAGGGTGCTTGGGACAACCCCCAATCATACAAGATGAAATACCATAATTATTCATCAAATCATCTAGAACAATCCCCAATATCGTAATGGAAAATCAATACAAATTTGAACTGATCATATTAGACTATTTAGTGATTGTACAGTACAATCAGGTCAAATTATGTACATTGTACTGGATGATATTGCCATTGTATTGTACTATCTATGATGGTAGAATTGAGTTTCTAGGGTTTTTAAAAGCCCTATATTTAAGCTTTATCCAAAGACATTATAAAGGTCTTTGCCATGCATTGAGTCTCCATTCTTTTAGAGAAAACTTGAAGAGAGAGCCTTGAAAGGAAGAGAGGAAAGGGTGGAGTTTAAGAGGGAGAAGATCCTTGTGGTGTTCAAGGGAGTGTGGAGGGAGTTTCACACGATTTCTCTGACAAGCTTATACCTTAGTACCATCGTATTCAAGATTTATCTTGAGGGAAATTTTGGGAAGAAGAAGATATATTTGATGCCAAAGGACCCATCTACTCTGCCACACCAGGGAATAAAAAAGTGACTTAGGTTCTCTGTCTTACCAAGAGAGTGAAAAGGAGTCAAGATTCTTTGCCTCACCATGAGGGAAAAAAGGAGTCAAGGTTCTCTGCCTATAAAAGGAGTACAGTCCTTATCGCACCTGGTTGGTGGAAGAGAGTTTGTAAGGGCTTCTTTGCCTAACTATGAGGGCTAAAGAAGAGTCACTAAAGAGTTAAGTGTAATACCTAGAGTGGGTGACTCTACGGAGTGAACATAGGTCAGGTTGATTGAACCACTTTAAATATATGGTGTGTTTGTTTTTTATTTTATTTTTTTGCACTTTATTTTGCATATTTATTTCTGTGTTAATTGTGTAGTTTAAAATCTCTAATTTTCTATTATTGTAAAATTACTTTTCTTCCCCTAACAAGGGATAAAATTATCTATTTTTAGATGTTGAAAAAAATTAAAAAGGGGGATTTATCTTTATGTTTAAAGAGGTTTTTTAAAAAATCAATTCACCCCCCTCTTGGGCAGCCTCAGGACTAATTTAATAAGGTCATAGAACCTTCACAAACTTTTAAGTGGTATCAGAGTGAGATTCATAAATTAAGTTTTAGAAAACTTTTAAAAAAAGATTAATAACTAACTTTAGAAATCGTAGTACTGCGAAAGTATATTCAATCATGTGACCACCTTTATTTGAAAATATTTTTTTAATATTTTTAGAAAATTTACATGTCAATTTTCTTGCAATCAATTGATTATTAAATGTCGTATATGATTCAAATTTGTTATTTTGTATTGTCATATATTATAGATGGAGTCAAAACTAAGATTTCTTTTACTAAATAGAGTAGAATAGAATAAATTAATGCTTAAGTAAATGTTAAATGCTTAAATTTTTTTTTTGTGTTTTAAATTCTAAAGATTATATGAGAATCTCTACATGTACTACTGGCAATGATATTTGTGATAAATTATGCACTACATACGAAGGTACTAGTAAAGTCAAGCAATCTAGGTTGAATATTTTAATGCACAATTATAAATTGTTTTGTATGAAACCTTATGAGACTATCTTAGACATATATAATAGGTTTACTCAAATTGTAACATCATTACATGATTTAGATAAAGAAATTTTAAACTTTTAAAATGTGAATAAATTTATACATTGTCTTCCTGATAATTTTCATGCTAAAGTCACTGCTATATGTAAATAAAAAGACTTCAATGATTATTCTATTGATAATTTGATTGGTTCACGCATTACCCACGAGCAAAGTGCGAGTCAAAAGCTTTTGGATACATGTGAAACTATAGTGCTAAAAGCTGAATACATGAATGAAAGCGGCTTAGTAGATGGTGAGAGTAATGAGTTAGCATTAATAACAAGCAAATCAGAATGTCTAATAAAGCATAAGCATAAGCATCCCCTAAAGTGGAACAGAGGTAAAAAATATAAGAATGTTAAGATTCCCTTTGATGTTATTTATTTTAGTTGTAGAAAATTCGGACATATAAAAAATCAGTGCCCTAATATGAAAACTATTCATGCAAAGGAAAATGATAAAAATATGCAAATTGTAATAAAGTCAAATGATAAAAAGCAAAAGATCTCTTGGGCAAACATAACTTCTAAATCATCAGACCACGAGCAAGATAATAAGGTGTAATTTTTTATTTGTGTTTTTATCTATGTTATAGTTAATGCATGCGTGTATGTCCTTTATTTTATTTTTGTTTGCCATGAATGTTTTTTTATGTTTTATATTATTTTAGTGTTTTTTATAGCAAGTTATTTATATTTGTAATATTTTATTTTATTTTTTATGTATGTTTTTTACAAAATTCTCTAATCATTATAGAAAAATCACATCTCACATCGTATTTGCTTAAGAGAATAATTCACTTCTCTCTAATCACATTTTTTCTTAAAATAAAAATTTTATCTCCTTTTTACTTAAATTTTTTTGGTAAGTGACTATTGACTTCCCTAAACAGTTAAAAGAAGAGAAATTGATGACTATCCCTCTTTCTCTAACTCCTTTAGTGGTGTAATTTCTTTTTGAATAAAAACTATTTCAAATTAAAAATTAGACCAAGAAATAGAAATCTGTTTCATCTTCCTACAGTTTTCTATGTCATTTGAATATTTTTGTTAATTAATGAATCTATTTTAAACTTTCTTACTCAAGTTCTTTGCCTATATCAGATGGATTAGGTTTTGATTTATGATTTACTCTTCCCTATAAAAGAGAGTGAGTTCCTCGTCCCTTATATTTGGAAGATAATCTCACAACTAAGAATCTTTAAAGACTGAAAAAGGAAGCAAGTTGACAAAAAAAATGAAAAGAGGCACATAATGAGCCAAAAATGAAATGTGCGCAATATCCGCCAAAAATTGCAAGATGCATAATGTATCATAGAATCAAAAGATTTATAAATTGCACCAAAAATTGATAAAGATGCAAAAAATGAGCCAACAATAAGTTATCTTCCCTTCATGTCGAGTTTTTAAATCTTAGTTAAATCAATGTGCGAATTAGTATCGTCCACACTTGAATTTGAAAAATCATGATTTTTTGTTCATCACTTTCAATACTATTCTCTTAAGATATATTTTTAAAAAGAAGCTTGAAAGGATCACACTTTTTATAATTTAATTTTTGAATTAAATTTTTGTTTAAAAAGGACTTTAGATGTAAGGAATTTTTTACTAGGGTTGAAAATTTTAAATTTTCAATATTTCTGGATCTTAGTGCAGTCAATTCATTTCTTACTAAAGTTTTGAATAAATTTAAGATGTAACTCTCTTATTTCAAAAAAAAATTGATGAAATTAATTGATTCATCTTAAACATCATCACCACCTCCACCTAATTAGAGTGAAAGTTTGTTAGGGTTCTTAAGCCCTTATGAACTAGCTCGAGGCTAACCAAAAGGGGGGTTGAATTGATAGTTTTACAAATTCTTAAATGCAAAGTAAAAACTTTTTGAATATTTTATAACAAGCACAATCAACCACATAAATTAATATGTGGAAAAATAAAGTGCAGAAGAAACACAGAAAGAACACACCAGATTTTATAGTAATTCGATCAACTTGACTACCGTCCACTCCCCGAAGTCTCTCCTCCGAGTATTGCACTAAAACACAATTGTTGAGAATAGTTGCTATTTAGTTTTTCCTGTTTAATATTATGGTATCAACTTGTATATTTTTTATGATTCAAAATATTATTACTTTGATTATTCTTTATCCTAATATATTTTGGAAGAATTGTTTTTGCTCTTGTGTGTACTAATATTTCAGGGAAATCATACTACGGATTATTGAAGACTTCAAATCAAGATCAGTTTAGAATTTAATTATAATTGAAGTCTGTACTTTTTAGTTTATTGAGTCTAAGAGAGTGTGATTGTAATTTGAGTAACTAAGCACACACACCGAGGGAGAGTTTTAAAATTTATATTTTTAATGGATCGTACTATACAATATTAATTCGTAAGGGACAATCTGATTAGTTATTTTCCCGATGAGCCGTTGAACGAACAGAATGAATATTTTTATTATGGTTCGTACGGGACAAAATTCACTTTCATATTAGGATGAACGGCTCTGTTTTGTCCTAATATGAAGTTCGTACGGACAATATTTTTTTATCATACCGGGATGAATGGCTCTATTCTATTTTCGTTCATTTCATCCTAACAATTTGTACAGATGAACTTTATAATTATTCTATTCATCCAGACAAACTTAGTTCGTACTGGACAATGATCGCGTATGAAATGAGTTCGTACCTATTCACAACATGTTCGTATGCAACAGTTTTTGAGTTGTTCGTACGTAATAACATAGGTTTGTACGGGACAATCGTGAGCACTCAGAACTTGAAATCTTTAGTTTTTGGATGGTTTTTTCTTGTCCTTTATATATAAGGAGTCCTAGAAACTATTACAAGTAATTTTGTTGTTGTTTTCTCTTAAGAGGGTTGAGTGTGAGTGTTTGGGAGGGATTGTGAGAGTGAAGAGTCAGAGTGAAGAGTGAGAGATCAAGTAAGGGTTTATGAGGGATTCACAAGGTTATCCAAAGTGAAGATCTCTTTGTTTCCTTCAAGTTTCTACCTATCTCTTCTAAAGGTTCTCAAGTGAAGTTCAACAACATCGGTTCGATTTTTTGCCGACACTTAGAGAGTGTAAAAGGATGACAAAGTATATCTTTGGCAATCATTATATCTTTGTTATTTTGGAGAGAACTAGAAGAGAGAACTTGAAAGGGAGAGAGGAAAGGATGGAGTTTGAGAGAGAGAAGATCCTTGGAGGGGATTTCAAGGGAGTGTGGAGGGGATATTCACATAGTTGCTCCAGCGAGCTTGCACCTCAGTACCATTGGATTCAAGGGTCATCTTAAGGAAAGTTTTAGGAAAAAGAAGATCTCTTTGGTGTCGAAGGACCCGGCTCCTCCGCCGCATCAGGGATGGTGAAAGTGATTTTGTAAAGGCTTTTTCGCCTTGTTGTGGGGGCAAAAGGAGAGTCACTTTGGTATTAGTGCAATACTCGGAGGGTGCCTCCGGGGAGTGGACGTAGGTCAAGATTTAACTAAACCACTAAAAATATGATGAATTGTTTCTTATTTTTCTTCCACATTTAATTTAACTGCAAGTTGTTTACTTTGGTTGAAATGTTTATTTTAAACTTTAAATTTAACTTGCGTTAATAATTAAAAGGATTTTCTAAAAATCCAAGAGTGGAAGTATAATTTTTAAATTACCAATTCACCCCCCTCTTGGTTAGCCTCGGGACAAGAGCTTAGGTCTAACAACCTATTCACGATTCCTAACAAGTGGTATCAGAGCCTTGTTTCAAAATCATAAGTTTATACTACTTTTTGAAAAATAAGTATGGCTACTTTTAGAAACCGTAACACATTAGAAGGATATTCGATCATTATAACACTTTTATTTGAAAATATTTCTTTTAATTTTTGGAAAATTCGAATGTCTACTTTCTTGCAATCAATAGATTATCGAATGTGGCATATGATTCAAAGTGATTATTCTGTACCGTCACGTATTATAGATGGAATCAAAACTGAGACCCCTTTTTCTGAATAGAGTAGAGTATAATAACTTTATGCTGAATTAAATGCTAAATGTATGAATTGTTTATTTTGTACTTTAAATTTTGAAGATTATATGAGAATCTCTACATGTACTACCGGCAAAGAAATTTGGGATAGTTTATGCATTACATATGAAGGTACTAGTGAAGTCAAGCAATCTAAGTTGAATACTTTTATGCATGACTATGAACTCTTTAGTATGAAACCTTATGAGACGATCTTAGACATATACTAGGTTTATTCAAATTGTAACATCATTGCATACTTTAGGTAAAGAATTTTCAAACTTTGAAATAGTCAATAAAATTCTACGTTGTTTACCTGACAAGTTTGATGCCAAAGTTATTGTTATTTGTGAATCAAAAAATTTGAATGAATATTCTATTAATAATTTGATTGGCTCACTCATTGCCTACGAGCAAAGTTTTAGTCAAAGACTTTTGGATGCATGTGAAATGATAGTGTTAAAAGCTGAAGACATGGAGAAAAATGGCTTAGTTGCTGAGGAAAATGATGACTTAACAAGCAAATTTAAAAGCCTACTAAAGCACAAGCATCAATAAAAGTGGAATAAAGGTAAAAATGGTAAGAATGTTAAGATTTCTTCTCATATTATTTGCTTTGGATGTAGGAAATCTAGACATCTGAAAAGTTAGTGCCCTAATTTGAGAACTCTTCTTAGAAGAGAAAAGGGTAAAGCTAAGCAAATTGTAAAAAGGGAAAAGAATGAAAAGTAAAAAATCTCTTGGGCAGACCTAGCTTCTAAATCATCAGACCAAGAGCAAAATAATGTTTAAACCATTGTTTATGTATTTATTTGTTTTTGTATGCATGCTTTTTGTTTATTGTATTTTTTATTTATGTTTGTTTTGTGTTTTTATGTTTTTATTTTTTGTGTTTTGTATGATTTTGAAATATTTTCACATCAGTTTCCATATTTTTTATTGATCGTGCAAATTTTTCTAAGTATTCTTTTCGTACTGTACGAATTCTATAGCAAGTTGATAATTGGTTTGGACTGATTGTGTATTATTTAGTTTTTCCAATACATATCGTACTATACAATCTCCTGATCATCATGAACAATTTGTATTACTTCTTCTGTACGCATGTAGACGGTCATACGGGAAGATTCAATTTTTATAATGATCGTACATACGAAACCAAAAGCTCATATGTACGAACTACGTGTCTTTCAATGTTGAGAATGAATCTTTTTGTGAGACATTTGGGATGTGATGTGATGATTTTATATAGTATATGTACTTGTGTTTGTTTAGTGTTTTTGTACTTGTCTTGCTTTAATTTTTTGAATGTTTAAATGTTTTTGTTCTTTGTTTGAAATGTTCGTTTGACTATATGATTTTCCTGATTTTTTTTTCTTGATCGAAAAGTTGAAAAAGCTTTATTAAAGCCTTTTCTAATTCTAGCATTCCGTTCATTATTGGAGGAGACTTCAATTTCATTCTTTCTCAAGAGGAGAAGAGAGGTGGGAAGAGGTTTGTTTTCTCTCAAGGGCCTCAAGATATGTAAATGTTTATGAAAAGGTGTGATTTTCATGACATAGGGATTATAGGTCCCAAATTCACTTGGTGTAATAATAAAAAAGGAGGAGCACGCATCCTTGAGAGGCTGGATCGTTGTTTATTGAATTTTGCAGCTTTAAGGATCATTCAACCTACAGCAGTTTATCATCTTGGTAGAATTGCTTCAGATAATTTCCATATAGCCATCAATATTTGTAGTTCGGGGTTTAAGAGAAAAAAGAGACTGCAGTTTGAAGAAGTTTGGTCTTCCTATCCAGCTTCTAAAGGAATTGTTGCCAATTCTTGGAAGAAGCCTGCAGGTGGAGATGATGTACAAAAGCTAAACCTCAAATTCAAAAGAGTTCTTAAAGCTTTATTTCATTGGAGCAGAACCAAACATGTAAATCTCAACAATCTGGAAGAAAAGTTGAAGCCGGATATCATTTCTTTGCAAGAGGAGGAAGCCAATTCTGGTTGTCTCTCAGAAGATAAAATTTAACTGTTAAGATTCAAAGTGAAGGAGTTGAACTCTACCTTGGGTAGATTAAGCTCTTGGTGGAGACAAAGAGCTAAAGTAAAATGGTATAAAGAGTGTGATTATAACTCTGAATACTTTCACTCGGTGGCTTCGGCTAGACGTAATAGCAATTTTGTAAAACAAATTAGAAGCCCTGAAGGCAATTTGACTGAAGACCAAAGCTGCATTGAAGAAATCTTTTCAAGTTGCTTTCACGAGAAGTGTAGATTCAAGGGATGCTCTCTCACTGGCTGGCCAAACCTTTCCAGAACTCTTGATGAAGTTGACAGGGAATGGCTCATGGCAAACTTTTATGAGGAGGAATTTGGAGATTATTATCTCCCATTTGGAAAGCAGTATTTCTCCAGGATTTGATGGTATTTCCTACTCTTTTTTCAAATGCTATTGGTCTATTATAAAATTTGAGGTTTGGAAGGCTATTTGCCTTTTTTTTTAATTCTGGAATAATATGTGATGAATGGAGAGAAACTGTTGTGGTTCTTATTCCTAAACTCAAAAATCCTATAACTCCTTCTAATTATAGACCTATTAGTCTTTGTAATTCTATCTATAAAATAGTGTCAAGGATGTTATTGAACAGGATTGTCAATATTATTCCCAAGATTATTTCAGAAAATCAAGTAGCATTTATCAAAGGAAGATCTTTTTTTGAGAACATTTTGCTCACTCAAGAAAATTTCCACAAATTCAGAAATTCTAAAGCTAAAAAAGGTTTGATGGCCATTAAGGTGGACATGGAGCAAGCATACGATAGTATGGGGTGGAACACCTTAAAATTTTTTTTGGAACTTTATGGCTTTCCAATGTGTTTTGTTAACATCCTTATCCAATGTGTGGTGGACACCAAGTATTCCATTAACATTAATGGTAGGAATACTAATTGGATTCGAGCTGAATGTGGATTTAGATAGGTATGCCCTTTATCCCCATATTTGTTTATCATGTGTTCCCAATTACTCACCGAAGCTTTTAACAGAGATAGAGCCAAGATAGGAGTGAAGGTGGAACCGAATGCAGAGAAAGTTTCCCATCTCCAGTATGTAGATGATATCATTATTTTTGTGGAAGCTAATAGAAGAAATGCTAAGAAAATTTAAAAAATCTTAAAGAAGTATAGCGG
Organism: Dendrobium catenatum; assembly: GCF_001605985.2. Classification (NCBI taxonomy): domain Eukaryota; kingdom Viridiplantae; phylum Streptophyta; class Magnoliopsida; order Asparagales; family Orchidaceae; genus Dendrobium; species Dendrobium catenatum. Next base: position 1,103,763 of record NW_021319161.1, read on the forward strand.
CTGTACAGGGCAGAAGGCTAATAACCAATAATCTTCTCTGGTTTTTGGTAAGAGAGTTCACAGAGATTAATCAAAAATTTTGTCTAAAATCCTGGGCTTTAAAACTGTTGGTGAAATGAATTATCTTGGCATTAAGATGGCTATGAGAAGGCTTAAAGCTTCAGATTTCCAAGATGTATTGGAAAAAGCTTTTGATAAGCTCAATGTTTGGGGTAACCTTTCTCTTACTTTAGCTGGTAAGCTTCAGTTAATTAAAACATCACTATTATGCATTCCAATTTTCATCTCTACTCATTCCCTTGTGCCGATGGGGGTGTTAAGAGATCTTGATAAGTTGTGTAGAAATTTTCTCTGGACAAAACAAGATAAGAGTAAAGGAATTCATTATGTGGAATGGAAAATTCTCTGTAAACAGATCAAGTTCGGAGGATAAGGTGTCATGTCTGCTTCTGATAAAGTTGGTTCTTGGAGAGCCAAATTTGCTTGGAGTATGTTATCTAATCCTTCTTCTTTGTTGAATAGAATCCTTATTGCTAAGTACAGAAGAAATTTCAGGTTTTCTAAAACAAAAGTAGGTAGTTCTCCCTACTTGGAAAATCATAAATAGTGGAGGCAAACTTCCTTAACAAATTACCAGATGGAAGGTATTTAATGGTGAGAATATCAACACAACTAAGGATATTTGGATCCTTATCAAGTGTATAGACAAATGGCCAACGTTTGTGTCTAACTTACATTAAAATCAATGTTGTTTGAAGTATTTTTTACATGGAGGTAGCTGGAACATCCAGAGATTGAATGAAATGTTCGGAAAAGAGTTAGCTGATTTGATTTCTTTGGTCCCTTTAAGCGTTGGAGTTCATGAAGATGAAGTGGAAATCTTATATAAGATTCTGGGAAGTCACTAGCAGCTATGATTTCTAACCAAAGCAATTTAAATGAAGATGAGGATGCTAGATGAAGATAGCTAAAGATGTTGAAGTTGAGACAAAGAGTTAGAATTTTTTGGTGGAGATTGATACACAAGGCAATTCCTACTAATGAATTTTTAATGTATAGAAGGATTATCAATCACAATTGTTGCCCAAGAGGATGCTGTGCTGTGGAGGACGCCAATCATTTGGCAGTTAATTGTTTTTTTATGATTAAAATAATCAACACCTTAAAAAAATGGGGTTATGATATCCCTGTCTTTACAAATATGGAGAATTGTCAAAAATAGCTTTCTAATATTTCTAGTCTCAATCCTTTCATGGCCAATTTGTATTGTTCTACAATCTTTTTTCTCTTGGAAAAGCAGGAGTAAACTGGTGCATGGGATGGTGGAAGATAGTATATTTGCAATTGCAGCCAATGCAATCAGCTTTGCTTCTTCATCCTTTAGTCAAGATCTTATTTCGGTAAACTGGGTTTCTAATCAGCATTTGTTGTTTCCAAACACTTGGAAACCCCCTCCAACTGAATGGATCAAACTCAATGTGGATGCTTTTCTTGGTAACGATTACTCTACTGGAATCGGTGGAGTTCATAGAGATAGCAAAGGTAGATTTGCGTTTGCCTTTGGGTTTAAGAGTACACATTGGGATATCTCGGCACTTGAGTTGGATGCTTTGATGGTTTTAAAGAAGATAACCCAAGAGTGGATGTATGAAGCTAAAGGAATCATTATTGAAGAAGACAATTACAATGTTATGAAGCACATCCAGGGTATTTTTAAAGATGGACCAATTGTAAGTAATCATCACAATTTACTTGATTTTTTCTTTCTTAGAAATTTCAATCAAGTAATATTTCACTTTGTGAATAGAAGATGTAATAAGTTAGCCGATTGTTGTGCTAAGCATGCTAGGTTGGATGATTTTATTTGGAATAATTTGATTATCAATAACGTTCCTCCTATTTTCTTTAATTTGTTGAAGGAGGAATGTGATAATCATAACTTCGTTTAGAACTCTTTGATTATTTTTAATAATATTTCTCTGTGCATCTTCTAAAAAAAAACCAAAAACAGAGTTACCCTATACAAGCATCCGACTCCTTCTCCGACAACTTAATGAAAGAAGGAGGGATATTATCCATAGAAACATCATTTCAACAAAAAAAAGCTAAAGCAAGCAAAGTTAGCATAGAGGTCGGCTAACTTATTGCTCTCCCTATCAACACAATTAAAAATAACATAATTGAAGATTTTAATAAAAGAGAGGTCTATGGAATCATAACCACTTTTCTCCACCACTCCCTTGATGAAATTGATAACATTGGAGTTATCCCCTTCAATTATGATGCCTTTGTAATCAAGCATCCATTCTTTAACCATCATATTGATAGCTAGAATAGATTGAAGTTCCAAAGCTGCTGCATCCCAATGTATTTGAGCATACCAAAAGCCAATACAAATCTCCCTTGATGATCTCTAAATGCCCCTCCAATACCAGCCTTGTAGGAGCTATGTAGAGCCGCATCAATGTTTACCTTGATCCAATCAGGTGATGCCAAGAATTCAACAACCTTGAAGGTTGATTAGCATAGTCATTACCTGAAAATGAAAAGCTGGAATTCTTTTGGGAAGCTGTACTACAAACAACATCAGAAGCTATCATCACCGAGCTTATACTTTTACCTTCATGGACAAACATATTTCTAGCTATCCATGAATGGTAAATAGAATTACAAAACAAACTCGTCATCCAAGAGTTTTGATTGGCCAGCCAATCCATACAATATTCTTTTGAATAAAAATCCAGAATACCGAAGCCCCATTTGTTTAAAACAACCATCACTTCGTTTGATTTTCTGCAACCGTAGATTATATGACTAATGTCCTCAACCTCCTCACACCCTCTAGGACACTTATCAACTCCTTGCAATCTTCGGTAATAGAAAAATTGAAAGGTTGAAATTGCGTTGTTAAACAGTCTCCACCAGAATAACCTCACCTTCGAGCATAATTTCGTTCTTCTAAACCATTTCCAATAAAACGGATCTGTATTATCAACAACCAAAGCTTCAGCAGCTAGAGTAGTTACAGTTTTACCAGAGAATTGATGAATCAATTCCAACTGATCACCATTCATATCATTTCGAATTTTAATAGATATGATCAAATTGATCAAATTGATCAAATCTTCCCCAAAGAACCTCCTTAGCTTAGTCATATTCTAGCTTCCATCACATATAAAACAATCAACTGTTAAGTTCCCTTCATCATTAGGATTAACAAAAGTCTGCCAAAGTAGCAAACTTTTATCTAAAATCCAAATGTCTTCATAGATTTTGATTTCTTTGCCATTACTAACCGACCATCTAATAATGGGTTTCAAGAATTTACCCCCATTATAGATGAGTTTCTAAGAAACATATTTCTTTCCAACAATTGAATCTTCCTTCATGATTGGCCCATATTTTGGAAATAGGACTTTATGCATAAGGGAATCCTTAACTTGATTATATCTCCACGCCAACCTTGCCCTTAATGGCCCAGCTTTCTTGGAACAAGAATTAATACCGAGACCTCCACATCTCCTTGGTTTACACAATAACTCCCAGCTGACATAGTGCATACCTGTTGACCCGTCATTTTTTTTCCAAATAAATTTCCTGCATAGCTTATCAACTTCATAAAGAGTTTGCTTTGGAACCATAGAGTGAGAAGAATGGTAAGATGGATAAGATAATAAAACTGAATTGACTGAGGTTATTCTACCAGCAAGAGAGATAAGTTTATTTCCCCACATGCCCAACATACTCATTGCTTTGTCAATAAATAACTGAAAATTAGCTCTAGACAATCTTCTTAAAGTAACCTTGATACCCAAGTAATTAAACTCTTTAGCCTCCTTGCAATTCGTTACTTTGCTTATTTTCTTCCTCCTCCTAGTACCCATAGATTTTCCAAAGAGGATACCAGATTTTTACAAATTAATCTTTTGACCCGTCCAACCACAAAAGTCCCCAAGGATTTCTTTGATAATCTTGATAGATTTCATTTGATCATTTGAGAAAATGATGATATCATCAGCATACAATAAATGGGATACCTTTGGACCATTGGAAGAAATACCAACTCCTATAGAATTCCCTTTTTGAAGGAAGGCATTTGAGAGGAGTTGAGCACACATCACAAACAAAAATGGAGAAAGAGGGCATCCTTGACGGAAACCACTTTTAGCCTCAATCATATTAGAAAAAGAGCCATTAATGATAATTGAGAACTTTGGGTCAATCATACATTCCACCACAAAATTAGCAAACTTAATTGGAAAAGCAAAGTAATCCAAAATCTTAACAAGACCTGTCCACCCCATGGAGTCATATGCCTGCTCCATATCGACTTTAAATGAGACCAATCCCTTAACTGATTTGGAATGTCTAAACTTGTGGAAAATCTCTTGAGCCACTAAAACATGATATGAGAGGGATCTACCTTTAAGAAAAGCCGCCTGTTCTACTGAAATAATCTTTGGGATCACCAACAAAATTCTATTAAGAAGCATCTTAGCAACAATTTTATAAACTGAATTGCAAAGGCTAATCGTTCTATAGCTTGATGGGGTTAAACGATTTGTAGTTTTGGGAATCAAAACTATATTAGTAATTTTCCAACTACTATTCATCTTACCAAGCTTGAAAAAGTGATCCAAGGCATTTCATAAATCTTTACTGATAATATGCCAGTAGTGTTTAAAAAAAGAATAGGACATACCATCTTGACCCGGAGCAATGTTCTTCTTCAGTTCTTTAACCACCAAATCCAACTCTTCAAACGTGAACTCTCTATCCAACATTCTTCTATCTTCTTCATTCAGAGATGATATAGTCGCGAGCCATCCCTCCAGATTACAGCTCCTTTCCTCCCATTTATTGCCAAAATACCGGAATATAACTTCTTCAATTTCTTTTTGATCTTCAATCATCTCACCCTATTCATTTTTAATTTTATGGATGAAGTTGGAATTTCTTCTAGCACTTGCATAAGCTTGAAAGAATTTTGAATTGGAATCCCCATCTACCATCCATTTCACCTTGGCTCTCTGTCTCCACCAAGTGTTTAACCGAGCCATAATAGTGTTCAACTCCTCCATTTTAGCTTTCAGGATCCACTGATCCTCTTCCGACATAACTCCATTTCCGGCTTCTAATTCCTGCAGTCTCAGCACTTCAGCTTTCAGTTCCTCTTTATGAAAGTTCAAAGCCTTGAACTTAGCCTTGCTCCAAAAATGAAGATCTCTTAAAGTCCTCTTAAGCTTGAGATTAAGAACTTGAGAAGGATCACCTCTAGTATTTTTATTCCAGGATTTATAAACAACTGCAACTGATGCTGGAATAGAGGACCAAACCTCTTCAAACTTTAAAACCTTCTTATTAGGAGGAATGAAGTTCAACAACTTAAGCAAAATTGGACAATGGTCCGATGCCAACCTTGTCAAATGCTTTACCAAGTGCCTGTGGGAATAATTAAAAGCTGCAGCATTAACCAAACACCTATCCAGCTTCTCCAGAATTCTATCATCTCCTCTCTTATTGTTACACCAAGTATACTTGGGACCAACACAAGCCACCTCATGCAAGTCATACAAGTAATGAACGATTTCTTCTCCCTTGGTCCCAAGTCAAAAACAAAATTTCTTCCTCCTTTCTTCTCATCCTTGGAAAGCAGACAATTAAAGTCGCCTCCTAAAACCATGGGGAAATCTTCAATCATAAAGCGCTCCAATCTCTCCCATAAACTCCTTCTCCTATAAACATCCTTGCTACCATATATAGTAGCAATTCTCCATATACCTTTATTGATGATATTGAGATCACTAATAAGGAACTGAGATGAAGTTCCAAGCATGTAAATTTAGCCAAATCTTGCCTTTCAATAACCAAAATACCTCCAGAGAGGCCTTCTGATGGAACATGATAGTAGTCCCATCCTTCACCCACCAAAGAATTAACAATCTTCTTGTCCACAGCAGTAATTTTAGTCTCCACCAAGCCTAGGAAGAATAAACCATTTTCCCTAATGAACTCCCTCTCATATAGAGAAGCTTTAGACTTCCTAGCTCCTCTACAATTCCAGAATCCTATGGAAGACATTAATGATTCAAGGGGAAGAGGTCCCCCATCTTAGTTATGCCATCACCTTCCATCTTCCTACTTCTCGGATTAAGTTTAATAAGACCCAAGCCTTTTAACTGCTTGGCTCCTTTCCTCCTAACTTTGTTAGAAACTTCTTCTTCTATGCTGAATTGATCCTCCAAGTGATTCACCTCCATAGATGTTTCAATTGCTCCTCCTGAATTAAAATTTTCTGGCAAAATCTCCAATACAGAGCATTCTGTATTATTTACCACTATCTCTCCTTCTCTCAAGCTGCTTAAAACTTCAAATTGATTGGTTTTACATAGGATTTCCTCTGTTTTAAAACCACTTTTCTCAAAGATAATTTCATAAATTTCCTTTAGAGCTATAGACGAAATTGAAGGTTCTTCTGAAGGCTTTTCCACCATGCTGGATTTTGTCTTCTTACTGAATTCTTTATCTTTTGCTACAGATTGGCTAGAAACTCCCACTTTTTTTAAATTTTCTCAGTATTAGACTGCCGAACCCATTTGTTTTGGAACTTGAAGGTTCTCCCTTTCTTCCTTCCATAGTCCACATGAATCCATGGACCATATTCCTCTTCCTTGCTCTTAGTGTCTTCTATCACCACAGGATTAAGCTCCTTGCTCATAGCTTGTAATGATCCCCCTACCTCAGAAACAGCCAACGGTTTACTACGGATACCAGCTAGCTCTTCATTGCTCTCATTGCAAAAACTCTCCAGGTGGCCTATCCTCCAGCATTTGAAGCAAATGCTTGGCATTTTTTCATAGCAAAAATTTCTGATAGAATTTACCCAAAGAGCCTTCCACCCACACGCCTAATGGAAGATTGCCATCCAATTTCAATTTGACGCACACCCTGGCATACTCGTGTCTCCCCCATTGAAACATGTTCTCATCGATCATGAATGGAGTGCCAACTTTCGAAGCTATTCTGCAGACATTGATTTTGTCCCAGCTTTGAAGTGGTAGATTAGGTAGCCTAATCCACACAGGGGATGTCAATCCCTTCAACGAAGAGGGATGAAAATCTGGAGCCCATTTCTCCAGACCAACTATACTTCCATCAACAAACCAGGGTCCAATTTTTAATACTGATTCCATTACATCATGATCTTCAAAGGCACATAGAACCCAGCCACCACCGAGTAAAGTCATGTGAAATCTCCCATACAGGTTCCACTGTCTTCTTAGCTCTGAACCGATGACATGATAAGGAGTATTTTCACCAAACATCTTAACTACCAGAGATTTCTTCAATCTATCTGAGTTCTCCTTCTCACTCTGTTGATGAAGCCTAATTATACCATTTTCAGAAAATCCCTCTCCAAAATCAAAGTCAATAATTTTAACATTAGACTTTGAACTCCAAGCATTTCCTAATACAAGATGAGGAGGGATAACAAAATCCAATTCATTTCTGGTTACACAGTTGCCCAAATTTGCTGATTCACATTCTCTAACATTCTCCATATCCTTCTTCTCTTGTGCGACAATAATGCTTCCATCTTCTTGAGACTTAGCTCCTTCACCTTCCAGCACATAGCTTGAAGACAATATTTTTTTCAGATCCCGATGAGGGATTCTTCACCAAATCATAATTACCTTTAACAGAGATAATCCCTTCTTCTTTACGTAAGATCTTTCTTCAGAAATACCGGAATCCCTGGATCTGATTCTAGAATCATCAAACATCACCTTTTTTCCCTTCACTATGCAATCCAACTGTTTCTTTGGAGATTGGTGAGCACCTTCGCTGATCACCAAAGGTTTAGCAGATTTAAACCTCAAATTAGATTCCAAATCGAACATATTGTTTGCATCTCCGAAAGCTGGGGGAGAATCACTTTGATTGATACGAGGAAGAATCCTGACTATAGAAGATCCAGTTACTCGACTGTCACCGATGCATGAGGTGGGCCAACGCCGTCCATCCGCCGCCATCAGTGGCGAACAAAAAATGCAGGAAATCAAAACTCTAAAAATGTGGTGCTTCTCTCTCTAAAAACGTGGTGCTTCTCTCTCTAACCTGACTCTAATATGATTTTCTTGACTTAACTGATCTAAAAAGTGATATAATATGATCAGCAATATAAAAATAATTTTATTAGAAAATCTAATTTTTCAAAAATATAACTTAATTTATAACTCGATCAAGTTAAGGCTATCAATCTCATGCTCTTTTAAGGCATACAAAATTTTAAATATTATTATTGTAAGTTTGATGTCTTATTATTCTTTTATATTCTATTTTTCAATATAATTATCTTTTTACTTAGAGAAGTTTAAATTTTTAGATTATTGATTTTGTAAAGTTCAATTAAAAAAAAATAGAGATGTATAAGTGTTCAATAATCAAAACAATGCGCAATGGTTCACAAATTGAAAAGAGGCACAAAATTAGCCCAAATACAAAAAGATGCACAAAGTGTGCCATAAATATTTAAAAAAGATACGCATTGCCGCCAAATAAGTGTATAGAAAATGTTCTTTCCTCTATCTTTTAATCTTTAATTTCAAATCAATCTAGTGTTCAATTATATTTTGTATTGAAAATTGACTTAAATTAATTTTCATTTTGTCACTTTTGCAATAATTCTCCTCATCTAATTGTTTAGAATATTTAAAGACCTTGATATATTTTTCTTGTCTTTGTTATATCTTAATTTAAATGAAATGAATCTTTATTTTTATCTAATGAATATTAATCTTATTATTGTAATTATAAATCAATCTCTTTCAGGACAATTATCAAAGGTTTCTCATATGACTTCTTACATTTCTGTTGTCTTTTTCTTATTCTCTTTTTGCTGTTGTAAAAAAGGGGGAGGAATATTGTTTGAACTTTTGTGTGTTTTTGTGTTTTTGAGTTCGTGTTTGATTGATTATATTTTGTTCTTTGCTTTATTTGTAGTATTTGTTTGTGTTTTTTATTTTAAAAAATTAAAAATTAAAATTTTTTTAACTATTCATAATAGAAAACTCCTTATATTCACATGCTTATTCATTCATGGAGAGTTAAGGAGAAATTTAGGATCTTCAATTATACTCAAATAATAATTATTTTGCCATCATAAAAAAGAGGGAGATTATTGAGAATAGTTGCTACTTAGTTTTTCCTGTTTAATATTATGGTATCAACTTGTATGTTTTTAATGATTCCAAATATTATTGCTTTGATTATTCTTTATCCTAACATATTTTGGAAGAAATATTTTTGCTCTTGTGTGTACTAACATTTCAGAGAAATCATACTACAGATTGTTGAAGACTTCAAATCAAGATCAGTTTAGAATTTAGTTATAATTGAAGTATGTATTTTTTAGTTTATTGAGGCTGTGAGAGTGTGATTGTAATTTGAGTAACTAAGCGCACACACACTGATGGAGAGTTTTAAAATTCATATTTTTTAACGGATCGTACTGTACGATATGAATTTGTACAGGACAATCTGATCAGTTATTTTCCCGATGAGCAGTTGAACGAATAGAATGAATATTTTTATTATGATTCGCACGGGACAAAATTTATTTTTGTACTGGGACGAAAGGCTCTGTTTTGTCATAATATGAAGTTCGTACGGATGATATTTTTTGATCGTACTGGGATGAACAGCTATGTTCTATTTTCGTTCATTTCGTCTTAAAAATTTGTACAAACGAACTTTAAAATTGTTATGTTATTCCAGACGAACTTAGTTCGTAATGGACGATGATCATGTACGAAATGAGTTCGTACCGATTCACAACATGTTCGTACGCAACAATTTTTGAACTGTTTGTACGTACTAACATAGGTTCGTATAGGACGATCGTGAGCGCTCAGAACTTGAAATCTTCAAATTTTGGATGGTTTTTTCTTGTCTTTTCTATATAAGGAGTCCTGGAAACTATTACAAGTGATTTTGTTGTTGTTTTTTCTTGAGAGGGATCATTGAGTGTGAGTGTTTGGGAGAGATTATGAGAGTGAAGAGTGAGAGATCAAGGTTACCCAAAGTGAAGATCTCTTACTTTCCTTCATGTTTATGCCCATCTCCTCTAAAGGCTCTCAAGTGAAGTTAAACAACATCGGTTCAGTTCTCTGCCGACACTTAGAGAGTATAAAAGAATGACAAAGTGTATCTTTGACAGTCATTGTGTCTTCATTCTTTTGGAGAAAACTAGAAGAGAGAACTTGAAAGGGAGAGAGGAAAGGGTGGAGATTGAGAGGGAGAAGATATTTGGAGGGGAATTCAATGGAGTGTGGAGGGGATATTCACACGGTTGCTCCGACGAGCTTGCACCTCTGTACCTTCGGATTCAAGGGTCATCTTGAGAGAAGATTTGGGAAGAAGAAGATCTGTTTGGTGATGAGGACCCAGCTCCTTCGCCACACCGGGAAGGTGAAAGTGATTTTGTAAAGGCTTCTCCACCTTGCTGTGGGAGCAAAAGGCGAGTCACTTTGGTATTAGTGCAATACTCGAAGGGTGCCTCCGGGGAGTGGACGTAGGTCAAGGTTTGACCAAATCACTAAAAATTTGGTATGTTCTTTCTTATTTTTCTTCCGCATTTAATTTAATTGTAAGTTATTTACTCTGGTTGAAAGTTTATTTTAAACTTTAAATTTAACTTGCGTTAATAATTAAAAAGGTTTTCTAAAAGTCCAAGAGTAGAAGTATAATTTTTAAATTGACAAGTCACCCCCCTCTTGGTTAGCCTCGGGACAATAGCTTAGGTTTAATAACCTATTCACGATCCCCAACATCAATAAATCTCCTTTTGCTTCCACAGCAAGGCGGAGAAGCCTTTATAAACTAATTTTTATCGACCTTGATGAGGCAGAGAACTCGACCTCCTTTTGCTTCCTCCTGAAGTAGGCATATAACCCTAATTTATTGCTGAAGAAGACCTTCTCAGAGCCACCAAGGAGCCAAGGATGACAAATGGAGAAGACGACTCGAATCCACGACTCGAATCCTTACTTGGATCAATCTTTGTGAACACCTCACAAACTTCCCCTCACAAGATTCTCTCTCTCTCTCTCCCAAGCTCTCCCTCTCCTTCTCTAAGCTCTCTCAGGTCAGCAAAGCAGCAAAAGATACTCTCAATAGTAATCAAGAGATCTTATAAAGAAAGGATAAAAAATTGCCCTAATTTACAACTTGCCATCAAAGATCATCCAGGATGATCGATAGATCGTCCTGTACGATTAGTTCATTTCTGACCTTTCAGCCATAATGATCTAGATTGGCTGGATGATTAGAACTCACTTTTTATTCTGATAGTCTAGGATGATGTGGACATCATCCTGTCTGATTAGTTCAAAATCATACATATATTCCAACACATTATTTTAGTTTTCCAACAGTTACATATTGGACGATGAAGAAATATAAAGTATCGGCCATGACGATGCTTGGATCGACCTGTACGATTAGTTCAAAAAGAGGGAATATCATCCAACAAATCATCATAGTCGTCCAAGAGATTCATTTGGATGATGAAGAATTTCAACTGATTGTCCAGAAAATCATTCTGGTCATCCAGGTGATTTAGGAGAAAACTAAGGTTTTTCTAACTGATCATCCAGGATGATCGTGTGATCATCCAGGATGATATGATTGATATGATTGATCAATCAAACCTTAATTACTTTTCTTAATCACCTAACTAATTTAGGCATGATTGTAATGAATCATCCAGGACGATATGGGTTCGTCATATATAATTTCTAAAAATAATATCATACCTAAAAGAGTTTGGCGGCTAATTCTTTCTGATTTGAGTCTATCATCAAAGATGATGTAAATATCATCCAGGGTGATTTGCTTAATTCGGTTGTCTTAAGACAGGAGCCCTAATTAGGGTTTCTACTTTTAAATGATCGTTCAGGATGATTTTGGATCGTCATGTACGATGTGATCAAAAATTAAAAATCCTTAAACTTATAGAATTTCTCTCCCTGAGTGTGTGTATGCAAGGTTTCTTAGCATCAGGATTCGCCTTAATATATTTGACTCAAGAAAGGGAAAACCATTATCATTACCCTTATAGACTGACTCAGTCCTAATTTATGCAAACATGAGCTGGCTTGAATTACAATTGACCTTGTGGACCTGAAACATTAGTTGATAGGGCAACCAAAACATATGTGTAGTAGTAACAGTAGTAAGAAAAATATGAATGCCAAAAATGTTTACTATCATTAAAATTACAATTCTTGAATCCAGGTTTGCAACAATCTTTCCCTTTTTGATGATGATAAACATTTATTAGGAAATTAAACTCAAGCAGATTAATAAGATTGAAATATAAAGTAAATGAGAAAATTATGAACCAAGCAGTGCAAATTTTACTAACATAAGCAGGTGATACAAGAAAATAGTACAAACACTAAATAATATAATGATACAATACAACGAAGCAATAATAACACTAACTAATACTACTCCCCCTTTTGACATCTCAAAAAGGAGAAATTAGAAATAAGATACAAAGCATAAAATACAAACCATAAACTAATAGCAATAAAAACTTATGAAAAAACAAAAAAAGACGGTTAAAAGGACCAAAAATAATAAAAAAAAAAACAAAGTTTTTTTTATCAAAGCAATAATATGATAAAATTTCCATGTAATTGAATTAAAAACTTATAAGAAAATGAGTTAACATCATCGAAATCTGAAAATCGATTGAACAACCAATCATGTTAATCCCAGCTCAGACTTCTTACAGGGCAAATCATTTTTTGAAAATAAAGATCTAACTCAGAAAAAGCAATCAAATAAGAAAAAGTGATTCGTTTAAAACTTCATTTCAAAAAAACATCTTATAGAATAATATAACAAATTAATTAGTCATAATCATGAATTTTGAAATCAAGTCTTTAAAAATATCAAGTGATACATGAAATTTTCTAAGATTTAAAGGTTTGAAAGAGAAGAAAACTTGCTTTCTTGTGGGCTCATTTTGTGCCTCTTGTCAATTGGTTGGCGCACTTTACGAATCTTTTAGTTTTATATACACTTTGTATATCTTTAAAATTTTTTTGGCGATCATTGCGAATCTTTTCAATTTTTCTTTTTGGGCTCATGTTATGTCTCTTATCATTTTTGCAAGCTAGCTCCCTTTCAAAACTTTTAAATACTCTTAGGTCTGAGAATATCTTTTAGATATTAGAGAAGAAAAACTCACTTTTTAATATAAGGAGTAAAACACAAAGCATAATTAAATTCTTATGATAAACATAATAATAAGATTAAGAAAGTATTAAAGTGATTTAATGACTTTAAATATTATTTATATAAGATAGATTACTGTAAAAAGAAAGAAAAGATCTCAATTGCAAAGTCCAGTTGTTAATTTGAGATAGACTTTTTTTTAAAAAAAATTACACCATTAAAAGGAGTTAAAGAAAGGGAAATAATCAACAGTGTTTCCCGCTTTAACTGATTTAGAGATGTCAATTATTGATTACAAATTTTCAAAAATAAAAATAAGGAAAAAATAACATTTCAGCAGTGACAAAAAAATGAAAGAAATAATAACATAAATAATGAAAGCACGGAAAGACAGTAGCAAATAAACAAAAACTAAAAAAAAACAAAAATAAAAGAAATATCAGAAAACATAAAATTCGAGTTCACAAATCATTAGTTTCATGCATCTATGTCAATCTCACCCAATATGGTCCTTAAGATGCTTAATGTGTCAAAGTCTAGTGGTTTAGTAAAGATGTCAGCTAGTTGGTTTTCAGTTGCTACATGGTGTAGCTCAATGTCTCCTTTCGTAACATGGTCCCTAATAAAGTGATGCCTTATGTCAATGTATTTGGTTTTTACATGTTGGATAGAATTTTTAGAGATACAGATGGAACTAGTGTTATCAGATAGAATTGAAATTATGCCTACAGATAATCATAAATCAAGAGTTTGTTGCTTCAACCAAAGAATTTGAGCCACACAACTTCCTATGGCAATATGCTCAACTTCAGTAGTGGAAAGTGCAATAGAGTTTTATTTTCTAATGGACCAGGAGACCAAGGACTGTCCTATGAATTGACAAGTTCCAGAGGTACTCTTTTTATCCACCATACACCCTGCAAAATCAGAATTAAAATATCCAATAATTTCAAAAGAAGTGTTGTGCCTAAGATACCAGATTCCTAAGTTTTGGGTCCTTAAGAGATATCTAAGGATTCTCTTAACTACAGTTAGGTGGGATTCTTTAGGATCAGCTTGAAATCTAGCACATAGATAAACACTAAACATTATATCAGGACAACTAGTAGTCAAGTAAAGCAGTGATCTAATTATTCCTCTGTACTTTTTTGATCAACATGTTTTCTAATTGAATTCTTTTCTAACTGGACACTGGAGCTCATGGGAGTGTTTATTAGCTTGGTTTTATCCATTTTATATTTTTTATGATGTCCTTAGTGTATTTTGATTGATTAAGAAAGGTTTCATCATCCATTTGCCTTATGCCAAACCCCAAAAAAGTAGAACAATTCTCCCATCATAATCATCTCAAATTCTTTACTCATTATTTTAGAAAAATCATAACACAATCTTTTATCAAAAGATCCAAAAAGTATATCATCAACATAGATATGGATAACGAGTAAATCATCTCATACTTTCATTAGAAAAAGGGTGGTGTCTACGCTCTCCTTAACAAACTATCTTTTCAGTAGGAATGTGTTAAGCCTCTCATACCAAGATCTGGGTGCCTATTTTTAATCCATAGAAGGCATTTTTTAATTTGTAAACATGATTTGGAAATTATGAACTCTCAAAACCTGAGGATTGTTCTACAAACACATCTTTCTTTATTATAACGTTTAAAAAGACACTCTTGACATCCACTTGGAAAACCTTAAATCCTTTATAACAAGAAAATGCTAGTAGCACTCTAATTGCTTCCAATCTAGCTACACGAGCAAAAGTCTTCTCAAAATCAACCCCTTCTATTTGATTATAGCTCTTCGCCACAAATCTCGCCTTATTCCTAACCAGTACACCAGAATCATTCATTTTATTCTTAAAGACCCATTTGGTTCCAATTATACTTTAGCCATTTGGTCTTTTCATAAGCTGCCAAATATCATTCCTAAAACAATGGTTTAATTCCTCTTGCATGAATAAGATCCAATATTCATTAGAAAGGGCTTGATTGATGTTGGTGGGTTCACTCATTGAGATGAAGGTTGAGTGGTTAACTTCTATTCTAAGTCCACGCCTAGTTCTAACACCTTCAGAAGGGTCTCATAAGTTCAGTTCTTTAGGATGACTCAAAGAATATCTTCAATCTCTAGGCTAAGTGTGTCTAATTTCAACCCTTTCCTCCAGATTTGTAGATTTTACTCCTTGGGTAATCTCACCTACTTTATCAGTGTTTTCAGGCTCTACCCTTTCCTCTAGTTTATATTTTCTACTCCTTAGGTAATCTCACCTTCTTCATCTTCTTTCTCAACTCTAGACTTCTCAGAATTAGATTCATCAAATAGTGCATGAGTAGTCTCCTCCACCACCAAAGTCCTCTTATTAAACACTATAAAGAATTTCCCTACACTTGAATAACCTAAGGGCACTCCTTCATCAGATTTTGAGTCAAATTTTCTTAAGAGTGATTTCTCATTATTTAAAATAAAAACCTTATAACCAAGACGTGGAGGTGAGAAAGGTTGGGTGTCCTACCCTTAATAATCTCATAGGATGTCTTATTCAATTTGGATCTAACATTCACCCTATTTTGAAAGTGAATACTCAACAAGTATGGCACTAGCGGCTTCTACTAAGGTCACGTTCTTCTATTCAGCTATCCCGTTCTGCTGAGGTGTCCTAGGAGGTGAGAAGTTGTGACTAATCCCTTGATCTTCATAGAAGGTTTCAAATCTCTCATTTTCAAACTCTCTATCATGATCATTATGAATGGTCAAGATCTCACAACCTAACTTTTTCTAAATCTAAGTGGAGAAAGATTTAAATTTATTGAATGACTCACTTTTATGAGACATAAATCTAATCCAAGTGAACCTCGAGTAGTCATCAACTATAAAAAATCCAAAGATTTTTTTACCAAAGCTGAAAATGCTAATGGGTCCAAACAAATTCATGTGAAGGACTTCTAAAAGTTTAGAGGTGCTAAGATCCTTAATGAAATGGAAAGAGGATTTGACTTGTTTCCTTAGTTGACAGACATCACACAGGTGATCCTTAGTGAACTTAAGCTTGTGGATTCCTCTCACTAAGTCTTTTTGAGCTACTTTTCTAAGTTTTTTCATGCTAGTATGACATAACCTCCTATGCCACAACCAAGATTCATCAACAATAATTGTTAAATAAAAGATACATCACATTCAATATTATTTAAATTAAGCATGTAAACATAGTTAATCCTTTTTTCTGAAAAATAGTGTTATTATTCAAGCTAATGATGCATGTGTTTGACAAAAAATTTTATGATAACGCCCTTATCGCAAAGTTGATTAATGCTTACAAGTTATGTTTCAAGTTATCAACTAGTAAAACATTTTTAATGAAAAGATTCTTGGAATTTTCGATTATACCTACACCCACCACTTTGCTGATGGTGTTATCTCCAAGAGTGACATTGCCTCCAGCCCTGGCCTCCAGCAAAAAAAATTGATTGGTGTCTCCAGTCATGTGGCATGAGCATCCACTATTTAGGTACCACATGCTCTTATGAGATCTTGTATGAGAGCACACTTACCAAATCATCAAATGTTAGATTTAGGAACTCAAACAAGTTTGGGTCCCTTCTTATGGAAAGAATAATATAATGAATGTGTGTTATGCTATGAATCATGAAATTTAAGTCTCCACACCCAATATGTACTACGGTGAATAATGTAAGTGTTTGAGATATGTCCTAACATGCCACATGAAAAATATCTAACACCAGTAAAATGGTATACTAATATATTCAGGTTATAGTGCCTCCTCATAGGTTTCAAAATTTTTGGCATTGGATCAGGTTTGAAAAACTATTCAGGTGTGGGTAGAATCCTACTTTCCTCAAGTTCTTTTAATTAAACTTTAAAAAATGAGTTAACACTTTCTAAAATAAGTTAAAACTTTTTGAAGTCTTTTCAAATAATTTAAAACAAGCGCAATCAACCATAGAAATTAATATGCGAAAAAGTAATGCGGAAGTAACACAAAAAGAACACACAAGATTTTATAATGATTCGGTCAACTTGACCTACGTCTACTCCCCGAAGCCTCTCCTCCGGGTATTGCAATAAAACACGGTGACTCTCCTTTTGCTCCCATAGCAAGGCGGAGAAGCCTTTACAAACTCCTTTTCATGGAACTCGGTGAGGCATTGAACCCAACCTCCTTTTTCTTTCTCTAAAGCAGGAAAAAAACCTTGATATATTACTGAAGAAGATCTTCCCAGAGCCACCAAGGAGATAAGGATGATAAATGGAGAAGATAACTCAAATATTTGATTGGAGCAACCTTTATGAACACCTCACAAACTCTCCCTCACAAGATTCTCTCTCTCTCTCTCTCCCAATCTCTCTCCGATAAGGAAAGTAGCAAAAGATACTCTCAATAGTAATCAAGAGATCTTATAAAGTAAGACTAAAAAATTGCCCTAATTTTCAACTTGATGTTAAAGATCATCAGGGACGATCGAAAGATCATCCCTTAGGATTAGTGTATTTTAGCCCTTTCAGCCAGGACGATATGGGTGGGTTGGACAATTAGAACTCACGGTTTGTTCTGATCGTCCAGGACGATGTAGACATCGTCCAGGATGATGTGAACATCGTCCAGGATGATGTGAACATCGTCCAGGATGATATGGATGTTGTCTAGGACAATTAGTTCAAAATCATACATATCATAAAGCACATCGTTCTGGTTATCCAACAAATACATGTTGGACGATGAAGAAAGATAACGTATCGTTCAAGACGATGCTTGGATCGGCCTGTATGATTAGTTCAAAAATAGGGAATATTGTCCAACAAATCATTCTGGTTATCCAAGAGATTCATTTGGACAATAAAGAATTTCAACTGATTGTCCAAAAAATTGTTCTAGTCGTCCAAGTGATTCAGGAGAAAATTAAGGTTTTTCTAACTGATCGTCGAGGACGATCATGCAATCATCCAGGATGATATGAATGATCAATCGAAACTTAATTACTTTCCTTAATCATTTGACTAATTTAGGCATGATTGTAATGAATCGTCTAGGACGATATGAGATTATCCTGATGATTTCTAAAAATAATATCATACATAAAAGAGTTTGACGGTTGATTCTTTCTGATTTGAGCCTATGATCCAAGATGATGTAAATATCATCCAAGACGATTTGCTTAATTTAATTGTCTTAATACAGGGGCCCTATTTACGATTTCTATTTTAATTGATCATCCATAACAATTTGGGATCGTCATGTACGATGTGATAAAAAATAGAAAACTCTTAAACTTATAGAATTTCTCCTCCTGAGTGTATGTGTGTAAGGTTACTTAGCATCAGGATCCATCCTTATTACATTTGACTCAATAAAGGAAAAAATCACTAGAATTATACTTATAGACTAACTCAGTCCTAATCTACCCAAACTTGAGCTGGCTTGAATTACAATTGACCTTGTGGATCTGAAACGTTAGAAGGAAGGACAACCAAAATAGATGTATATTAGTAACTGTAGTAAGAAAAACATGAATGCCAAAAATATTTGATATCATCAAAATTATAATCCTTGAATCCAGGTTTGCAACATAGAGTCAGATTGATCTTTTATGTTTGTTTCATTTTTTTTGTTTCTTTCTCCGTGCTTCTCTTATTTTCACTAATGTCAAAGGGGAAGATCTAGTTGTATTTGTATTTAAGTTGCATATGTTCATATTGTATTTGCATTAATTTATCAGTTATATAATTTCTAAATCTTTTTATTTTTAATTAAAAAAAGAAACTTTTTTTGCTTTCCCCTATTTTTAATATAACTATCTTAGTGAGGGAGAGATTAGGAGAAAATATTCTTAAATTTGCAAATTCAACCAATAATATTTGCAATCATAAAAAATGGGGAGATTATTGCAACTCGAGATCATGAGTTTATGTTTTTTATGATAATAAATATTGTGGCTCACATCCTTATGTGTACATGTATTTGCAATGTATATTTATTAGTGTGTACTAAAATTTCAGGAATACCATGCACTGTTCAATGAAGATTCAAGGCTCAAAATTAGGTTGAATATACTATACTGTAAAGATTTTTATAATATTGATTGATGTATTTTAATTTCTTGAGTCAAGTTCTATAAGGGTGTATACTAGCTTGGTGACCATGCACACACACACTCAGGAGGAGTGAGATTGAGTTAAAATAAGAAGTTTAAATTTTGAACTCATCATACTCTACAATTTATATCGTACTGTATGATTAGCTCATCTAACTAATCATACTAGATGATTTAGATTGTCTAGGACGATCAGTTATGATCATGAAAATTATCGCCAATCACAATTTAGGAAAGTTTTTAAAATTCAAATTTTATTCTAATCGTCAAGGATAATAGACAGCATATTGGATGATCTATGATAATCATGCCTAAATTAATTATATGATTAAGAGACTAATTATGGTTAATTTGTTCAATCAGATTATCTACGACAATCAGTGATGATCATATTGGATGACTTAAAGGATAGACGGGATGACCCCCAATCGTACAAGATGAAATACCAAAATTATTCATCCAATCATCCTAGATGATCCCCAATATCATACAAGATGATCAATACAATTTTGAACAGATAGTACTGGACTATCTGGTGATCATGGAATACTATCAGGTCAAATTTTGCATATTGTACTAGACGATCCTGCGATCATGCTGTAGATCTTTAACTGAAGAATTGAGTTTCTAGGGTTTTTTAAGCCATCTATTTAAGCTTTCTCTAAAGACATTATAAGGTTCTTTGGCATGCATTGAGTCTCCATTCTTTTAGATAAAACTTGAAGAGAGATTCTTGGAAGGGATAGAGGAAAGGGTGGAGAGTTTGAGAGAGAGAAGACCCTTGTGGGGTTCAAGGGAGTGTGAAGGCGATTTCACACGGTTGCTCTAGCAAACTTGCACCTTAGTACCATCGTATTCATGATTTATCTTGAGGAAAGTTTTGAGAAGAAGAAGAACTCCTTGGTGTCAAAGGATCCGGCTACTCCACCGCACTGGGAAGGTGAAAGTGATTCCAGGTTCTCAGCTTCACTAGGAGGATGAAAAGGAGGCAAGGTTCTCAGTCTCATCAGAAGGGTAAAAAGGAGCCAATGTTCTCTGCTTATGAAAGGAGTATGGTCCTCTGCCATATCGGGATAGTGGAAGAGTGTTTATAAGAGCTTCTCCACCTAGCTATGGGATCCAAACATGTGTGCTCTTTAAGGTTGACCAAACCATTATAAATATCTAGTGTTTTTGTTCTTAATTTTATTTTTTTGCACTTTATTTTTTCATTTATTTTTGTGTTAATTATGTGGTTGAAAATATTTGATTTTTTATTATTGTAAAATTACTTTGCTTCTGCATCAAGAGATAAATTTATCTATTTTTATATGTTAAAAAATAATTAGTGGTATTTTTCTTTATATTTAAAGAAGTTTTTTAAAAACTAATTCATCCCCTCTTACTTAACCTTAAGATTAGTTCTATAAGGTTTAACAACCTTCGTGAACTTTCAAATGGGATCCAAACATGTTTGGATTTCCAAATTTAACATCTGATGATTTTGTATGTGTGCTCTCATAAAAGACCTCATGAGAGCATGTGGTACCTAGTTAGCAGATGTTTAAGGCACATAACTAGATATGCAAATTAATTCATTTCGGTGGAGGCCATAGTAGGAGGTAAGGTGAGATAACACCACCAGGAGAGTAGTGAGATCATGTATAATTGGTAAATAAAAAAAATTATTATTGAAAATGTTTTACCGGTAGATGGCTTAAAACATAACTTGTTTGGCATAAGGTAGCTTTGTGATAAAGGATTTAACATTAAAATTTTATCTACCAGTTGTATGATTAGCTTAAATAAAAATACTATGCTAAAAAAATAGAATTAATAATATTTATATGCTTGATTTAAACTATTTTAAAACTACTGTGTCTTTTTACCTAAAACTTATTACTAATGAATCCTAGTTATAGCATAGGAGATTGTGTCATGCAGGCATAAAAAATCTTAGAAAAATCACCCAAAAAAGACCTAGTGAGAGGCATACCCAAACTAGAGTTTACTAAAGACCACCTGTGTGATGCCTGTTAGTTAGAAAAGCAAGTCAAATCCTCCTTCCACTTAATTAAAGACATTATCATAAGAAAATCCTTAGAAGTCCTTCACATGAATCTCTCTGGACCTTTCAGAACTGTAAGCTTAAGATGGAAAGTCTTTGGGTATGTGATTATTGATAATTATTTGAAGTTTACTTGGGTTAGATTCCTATCTCATAAAAGTGAATCATTCAAGGAATTCAGGACATTTTCCACTTAGATTTAGATGAAGCTAGGCTGTGAAATTATGAAAATTCATAGTGATCATGGTGAAAAACTTGAGAATGAGAAATTTTAATCTTACTGCAAGGAGCAAGGGATAGATAAGAACTTTTTAGCTCCTAGAACTCCTCAGCATGGTAGTTAAAAGAAAGAACAAGACCCTGGTAGAAGCTACTAGAACCATGTTAGCTGAATACTGGGAAATCCTATAGAGTTTTCAATAAAAAAAATTGGTAGTAAAGGAGACCACTCATGTTGTATTTGATGAATCGATAATTCTAGAGGGTCTAAGGTAGAATAAGAAGAGGTTGTAGAAATTATCCAAGGATTATAATCTACAAATCTAAAGGAAAGGGTAGAACCTTAAAACACATTGCCTAGAGAATGGAGATATTCTTTAAGTCATCATACACAATTGATCTTAGGAGACCCATCTAAAGGTGTTATAACTATGCACAAACTTAGAAAAGAAGTAAACCATTATGCCTTCATTTCAATAACTGAACCCACAAATATAAATCAAGCCTTATCTCATAAATTTTGGATCCTAGCAATGCAAGAAGAGTTAAATTAATTTATGAGGGACGATGTTTGAGAACTTGTTAAAAGACCTAAGGACAAGAGTGTGGTTGAACTAAATGGGCTCAAAAGTAGAATGAATGATTCTGGTGTTGTGGTTAGAAATAAAGTATGATTAGTAACTAAAGGGTATAACTAGATAGAAGAAATTGACTCTTAAGAGACCTTTGCCCCCTATAGCTAGATTGGAAGAAATTAGAGTGCTACTAGCTTTTGCCTACTTTAAGATATTTAAATTATATCAAATGGATGTCAACAGTGCCTTTCTGAATGGGGTAACAAAAGAAGATGTGTTTGTTGAACAATTGTTATGCTTTGAAAATTCACAATTTCTTAATCATGTGTTCAAATTAAAAAAAATGTATTATATTGACTAAAATAGGCACCTAGAGTATAGTATGAAAGGCTAAGCTCATTCCTACTAGAGAGAGCCTTTGTTAAGGCGAGTGTAGAAACAACCCTATTTCTAAAAAAGGTAAGAGATGAACTACTCATTGTCTAAATGTATGTTGATGATATTTTGTTTAGATATTCTAATAAAAATCTATGTGATAAATTTTCAAAAAAATTGAGTAAGGAGTTTGAGATGAGTATGATGGAAAAACTGGCATACTTTCTTGGATTTATTATAAGCCAGAGGAATAATAGAATTTACCTTAGTCAGTCAAAATATATTAAAAACATCCTTAAAAAAATTGAAAAGGATAAATCCAAGCTAATAAAACTTTCATGAGTTCCATTGTTGAGTTAGATAAGGATTGAAATGGAAAATATGTTGATCAAAGAAATACAAAGGAATAATTGGATCACTTATTTACTTGATTGCTAGCCAGCCTAATTTTATATTTATTATTTATCTATGTACTAGATTTCAGGCTGATCCATAAGAGTCTCACTTGACTAATGTAAATAGAATCCTTAGATATCTCTTATGAATCAAAAACATAGGAATATGGTATCTTAGGCATAGCACATCCTTTGAAATCATAGGATATTTTGATTCAAATTTCATAAGATATAGAGTTGATAGAAAAAGTACTTCTGGAATATATCAATTCATAGGATAATCTCTAATCTCCTGGTCTAGTAGAAAACAAAATTCAATTGCACTGTCCATTGTTGAAGCTGAATTCATAGCCTTAGAAGTTGTGTGGCCCAAGTCCTTTGATTAAAGCAATAAATTATGGATTTATGATTATATATAGGCATAATTTAAATCATATGTGATAACACTAGTGTCATCTATATTTTAAAGAATCCAATCCAACACTCTAAGAGAAAACACATAGACATAAGACACCATTTCATTAGGGACCATGTTACCAAAGTAGACATAGAGCTACACCAAGTAGCCACTGAAAATCAATTTGTTGTTATCTTTACAAAATCACTGACCTTTGAAACCTTTAGCATCATAAGAGCCAGATTATGTGTGATAGATATTTATACATAAAATTGATGCTTTCTATTTTTGATGTGTTATTTTTTGTTTAAATAGATGTTTATTTTCGTTTATGTGTTTCTTATTTATGCTTTTGATTTTATGTTAATTTCCTTCAGTGTTTTTAGAAACATATAACTGCTCACTGCTGCTGTTGAATTTGTTTTAAATGATATTTTCGCCTTATTTTTATTTAAAAATATGTAAGTAGTGATTGACTCATCTAAAAAAATTAAAGAAAGAAACACTACTGATTATTTCTCTTCCTTTAACTCCTTTAGTGGTGTATTTTCTTTCTGAATCAAAATCCATTTCAAATTAAATATTATAATTTGAAATAACAATCTATTGTATCTTCCTACAACAATTAATCTCATATGAATAATGTTCCAATTCAGTGAATCTCTTTCAAGTTTTCTTAATAAGGTTATTTGCATTTATCATATGGATAGAAATCTATTTTATTGTTTACTCTTCCTTATTTAAGAGAGTGAGTTTATCCTATCTGATAATCTCCAAACTGATAAATTAAAGAGTCAATTTCTTCTATCTATTAACTAAAGGGTATTTAGAAGATAATCTCCAAACTGATAAATTTTTAAAGATTTAGAAAAGAAGCAAGCATGAAAAAATGAAAAGAGACACAAAATGAGCTCAAAAATTGAAAAGATGCACAATGACCGCTAAATAATTGCAAGATGTATGAAATATATAAAAAATTAAAAGATACACAATGTGTGCCAAAAGCTGATAAAGAGGCATAAAATGAGTCCACTGAGAGTTAGCTTGCATTTCTTTCAAATCCTTAAAATCTTAGAAGACTCCCTGTGTCAATTAATATCTCCTACACTTGAATTTGAAAATCATGATTTCTGATTTATTACTTTGCAATATTATTCTATTAGATTTTTTTTTTGAAACAAAATTTGAAAATATCACTTTTCCTATCTAAGTTTTTTTTATTTAGATTTTTGTTTCAAAAAGATTTTGACCTGCAAGGAGTCCGAGCTAGGGTTAACAAGATCGATTTTCCAGCCTTTCTAAATTTCAGTATTGTCTATTAATTTCTTACTAGTTTTCTAAATTTAATAATGAGGTAATTTTATCATTTATTGAGAGCAAATCAATTAAAAAAAGTTGGTTTTTGGTTATTGTTGTTTTATCTTATTTTTCAATTGGTTTCTTGTTAGTTTTTTTTTTACCCTTTCTGATCATCACATCCATTCCCCATGTTCTTTAATTTTTGTTCACATCGTATTGTATGAACTTAACAAAAATACACCTCTCTGATCATAGCACATCCAATGGCTGATATCAATTAATTTATGGTGATCGTCCCATACGATTCATCCTTCGTACTAGACAATCCAAGTGGCAGGAGTTATTGGATGATTTGAATGTAGTCGATCCAATCCATTATGACAAATCATCCAAGACAATCCATGTGTTCAACCTTATTGATCCAATTAGTGAACGATCGTACAAGCTGACTCCTCAGGACAATCATCCTGTGTCTAATCGTCCAATACGATGCCTGATCGTACCGGATGTTCGAACTATCTTTTTTGATCAATCATTTGGCCAAATTGATTAGACCACATCATCTCGTATAATCTCAAGATTGTCTGATATGATATGGACAATTATATTTAAACAGTCTCAAATCATGGTTTTCTCTTTACTCAACACATTCCACCTCTCCTACTCTCTTACTTAAGCACTCTTACTCTTGCAATGGCTCGTGGAAAAAGAACTAGAGCGCTTTCTAGGAGGGCTATCGATCCTTGTTTCACCGAAGAAGCTAATGAAGTGGCTTACAACCTCAATAAGAATGATGGCATTACCCCCTAAAAAATTTTCAATCAAAATGTTTGAACTTTCAGGTGCTTGATGTATTTGCTAGAACAAATATTAGCTTTCTCCTTGTACTAGCCTTTCCATTTAATTCAGAACTCTTGTTTGAATTCTTCGACAACCTTCGCATTAATAATGCTTTTACTGCCTTACAATCATATGTTAATTGAAGGCCTATTGAGATTGCCTATCAGGATTTTCAAGAATTCCTTCACCTCTCTACCACTGGAGACATGATCCACATCTTGACTTTAGATCCTGATTTTAACTGGGCTCATGCTAATAATATTCTTAGGGAAACTAATGTGAACTTCCATGTAGCCCAGGTCAACACCTTAGTTAAGAATGTCTGAACCATCCAGCATATCCTTTGTAGTTATATTATTCATAAAGCTGGGGATTAGATTCATACTACACTTGTACTTTCACTTTCCACTAATTACATCATGGCTAACGTGGACTTCAATACATATGATATTATCATTCGTTATATTGAATATTTAACATGTATTAGAGATCCTAACCACAAAATAAAGCTAAACCTAGCCCTAGGACATCTCATTGCCTTTGTCATTGAATCAAAATACAATCTTCAATTTCCAGCTCCACATGATCACCACCCTATATTCTATTCGAATAGCTCATTCCACACCATTCACAGTACCTATCATCACAATGTGCATGAGGAGCATATGGAAGAGGAGGATGAACATATTCCTATATCTATCAGCCAATAGTTTCAGATTGATCAACTGGTCTAGCGATTTTATCAATGGGAGGCTTAGACTCCTACGTAGCTGAGTAGTAGTAGTAGTCTGATTAAGACTTAGCTCATTTTGATGCATATACAGTATAACAACAATAGTAGATTGACCAAGATATGGCCTGATTTGATGAGCAGTTTACCTCTCTTCATTACTACTTTCCGCCACCACCACCACCACCACCACCACCTCCTCTTGATCGGGTCCCTATGGGTTCTAGTCTGTTTTTGTTTATAGTGTTCTCTTTTCTTTTTGATGTATTTACTAGTACTCTTTTTAGTGTTTTCTTTTTTCCTTCTTTTATGATGTTAAAAGGGGAAGTCGCGTGCTGTTTGCATCCTATATTTTAGTGAAATTTACTTTGTTCTATTTTTTTCTAATGTCTCATATTTTCTTAAAAAAAAAACAAAAACAAAAATTTTCCTTGCTCTCAAAATTTTAAATAACAATGTTTGTCATCACCAAAAGGGGGAGATAATTGCAAATATGGGCTTAAGTACTGTGATTTTGATGATAACAAATATTATTATTTCCTTACTACTATTATTATTGCATATTTGTTTTGTTTTGCCCATCTCACTAATCTTTCAAGTCCATAAGTTCACTTGTAATGCAAATTATTTCAAGATCAGGTAGATCAAGGTCGAGTCTATCTGTAATTTGAATTTCAATATACTTTTTATCTTTATTGAGTCAAGTCATATTTATGGTGGATCCCAAGCTAAGTAACCTTGCACACACACACACACTTAAGGGGGTGAGTTAGTAAGTTAGGAGAAAATGGAAATTTTAACTAATCGTATAATACAAAATAAATCGTATTAGATAATCAATTATGCTGAAAACCCTAATTAGGGCACCCTTTATTCAATAAGATTGTTTAACTAATCGTATTGGAGGATTCTGATCATATAAGATGATCTGTTATAGACATAAAAAAAAATCGCCAATCATAAATTAGGTAATATTTTAAATCTTCAAGTTTTGTTCTAATCATATAGGACAATATACGTCGTACTAGATGATTTATGACAATCATACCTAAATTGATCCTATGATTATATAACTAATTATGGTTAGATTGCTCTATCAAATCGTACATGACGACTATGATAATTGTATTAGACAATCTTTGATATTTCTTGTGATGATCCCCCATCGTCTAAGATGAAAATCATAATTTTCTTATAATCATACTAGATATCCCAAGGGATGTGTAGGATGATATGCAAGTCACTGCCCATCATCCTATATCGTACTCGACGATTAATATAGTATACTGAACTAATCATCCCGAATGATCACATAATTGTACTGGATGATCTGTATAAATACTTGAACTGATCATATAGGATAATGTTGATTGTACTAGTAGAAAGGGTTGTTTTATACTAATCGTACAAGATGATCTAAGGATCGTACTGGACGATCTTTGATGGCAAATTGAAAATTAGGGCTTCTTTTGGAGGATTTCTATTTAATCTTTCATATTATCCTTTGAGAGATCTTTTACTATTAAGTTGACCTGAGAGAGAGCTTAGACAAGGAAGAGATGAGACCTTTGAGAGAGAGAGAGAGAGAGAGAGAGAGAGAGAGAGAGATCCTTATGAGCAGGAGTTGTCAGGGATTCATAAAGGTTTCTCCAAGCAAGGTTTCCACCATCTTCTTCAAGCTTCTTTCTTAGTTCTTTGGTGGCTCTATAGAGAGTAAAAGGATTTCAAGGTTCTCTGCCTACTCCATGAGGGAGTAAAAGGATTTCTAGGTTCTCTACCTACTCCAAGAGGGAGTAAAACACTTCAAGGTACTCTGCCTAATTAGGTTAGTGAAAAGATTTTGTAAGGGCTTCTCCGCCTTGCCATGGGGAAAAAAAGAGAGACTGTACTTTTAGTGCAATATCTAGAAAGAAGGTTTCCGGGGAGTGGATGTAGGTAAAGTTTACTGAACTACTATAATTCTGGCATGTTCTTTTTATTTACTTTTCTGCAATTAATTTTCACATTTTTCTATGATTTGTTCTGTGTTTGAAATATCTGATTTTAGTTTTTGTGAAATTAGTTTTCTTTCCACATTGTGGGATAAAATTATTTGTCCTTATATATTGAAAAAGATTTCAAAAAGATTTTCTTTTTGCCTTATGAAAATTTTAAAACAACTAATTCACCCCCCCC
>NW_021319162.1:0-3336 GCF_001605985.2 Dendrobium catenatum
GTATTGCACTAAACTCAGTGTCTCTCCTTTAGCCCCCCACAGCTAGGCAGAAAAGCCCTTACAAAATCACTTCAACCTTCCTCGATGCGGCGGAGTAGCCGGGCCCTTTGACACCAAAGAGATCTTCTTTTTTCCAAAACTTCCCTCAAGACAACCCTTGAATCTGACGGTACTAAGGTGCAAGCTTGCTGGAGCGACTGTGTGGAACCCCCTCCACACTCCCTTGAAACTCCCTCCAAGGATCTTCTCCCTGTCTCAAACTCCACCCTTTTCTCTCTCTCTTTCAAACTCTCTCTTCAAGTTTCCTCAAGAAGAAGGAAGCTACAATGTTTACCAAAGACACTCTTCATGAGAAAGCAAGGGGTCTTTAAATAGATTTATAAAATTGACATTATCGTCCAGGACGATCGACGTATCGTCTCGTACGATATGCATAAAAAGAGAGCTTTTGAAAATCCTAAAAACTCAATTTCAGCACCAAACATCATACAGGACGATCGCAGGATCGTCCTGTACGATGTGCTTAAAAAGAGGGCTTCAGAAAATCCTAAAAACTTAATTTTGGTGCCCATAATCATCCTGGACGATCACAGGATCGTCCAGTACAATGTGCAGAATTTAACCTGATAGTCCCTTAATCACATGATCAATTTAGGCATGATTTTTATTGATCGTCCTAGACGATCTAGATCGTTCGGGACTATTAGAACAAAAATTAAATCTTAAAATCTTGCCTAGATTGTCATTGGTGGCCTTTTACAATATGATAATGGATCATCCTGAATGATCCAAAATTGTTCAGTATGATTAGTTCAAAACTTGATCTTCTAGATTTGACTAGATCTCACTCCCTTGAGTGTGTGTGCATGGTCACCAAGCAAGCATACACCCTTATAAGACTTGACTCAAGAAATCAAAAATTACATCAATAAATATTACAAACCCTTTTACAACATAACATTATTCAACCCAATCTTGAGCTCTGATTCTTTGTTTGATGTTGCATGGTATTCCTGAAATATTAGTATACACACAAACAAACATATATTGCAATTAAAAGTAGACAATAGAAAGTGAGCCATAATATTTATTATCATCAAAAACATAAACTCATAAGCTTGAGTTATAATAGATGTTGAAGGCCCCATACACACTCTTGTAGTGTGGTGGGATGAAAAGATGTATGGCCGTGGTGTCTAAAGACACCTATCATACACGCTCGAGTAGCATGGTCAGAAGGCCCAACTCCCCTATATTTCCCCCAAACAGGAGATATACCGGGGTGCTACCGAAATTTTCACTGAAGTGCACAAAGCCTGAATAATAAGAAGACCTCACTTGGGCAATATATAGAGGACCCGTACTTGGATATGAATGCATAGAGTCTGAACTAAATGTGCAGAGGACTTGTACGAACAACATGGGACTTGGACTTGAATTAAATTATAAGAAATGGAATCTCAAATCCTAAAATGTATAATCAAGATCAAGATTCAAATGTCAAATAACAATATAATGCATTCAAACTAATACAAGCAAATAACAGGGGACTCATGGCGAATAGGATCTCCATGTATACAAGCAATGAAATGTAATTTATTCAAATTATTTGAACAATCACAAACATATATCAATTATCAAATCCTATGAATACATGGGATAAAATACATAATGGATGATACTGATGAATGCAACAAACTTCTAAGATAATCCCTACAATTGCCTATAGATTGAGATGGCAATACTGGAACTTGATAGTGGAGGATCCGTCCCTATAAATAAATACAATCAACAACCCACCTGAAATTGGTGAATGGTGGATATGATGTAGGAACAATGGGTCTTCTACAAACACTTCCAGGAGGTCATATTGGATACATCAGTCACCCATAAATACACATGAGCCACTTATGGATAACAACAATGGGTATATCGTAAGCACAACGAACCATTGTGGACGCAAGTACATATATCACCTATAATAGCGGTGATTGAGATACTGCAAAGTATATCTGGTATGAAGACAATTCGATATATGGAAAAGGACACCCCCTGGAAGAATGGAAGAGATGTTTGAGCAAATTTGAACTAAACTTCTTGGTGTTCCAAAATTTCTTCTTGACCTGATACTTAAGAAGAAAACATTGCTTGCATCTATAAATATCATAAATAAGTCTACTACACTAAAGACCCTAAAAGGAATTCTTTTCAAGGCATCGGTCTTTGATTTCAATGTCCAAAAGACCCTCCCCGGTGAATGAGAAAAGGGGATTCAACATCAGGATGATGAAGTACCTTGTAACATCCAAAAATACCACCACCGGATCCACAACACTCGTACTAGTAGATATAAGGCACATATAAGCTCTCAAATGAAATATTGTGTATTCAAATGACAATTACCTGCACAACTATAATTATTTCAGTGTACCCCTGCATATGCACCATAATTTGTATACGTATAGGTACAATAAAGAGGAAAATACAATCCCGATCCATATGGGCCCAGGCAAGCATGTTATTGGTATATACGTGACGTCTAGGGAGGCTGCACGAGTCGATAAGTGAATTTAAATTTGAACTCAATCCTTCTATACGGATCAATAGGAGTCGACAAGGTTCGAACAAACAAACAAGTATACGGTCGCGATGACTGGTATATTTATTTTATTGCATTTATATTAGGACGTTAAGGCCTATAATCAATGGATTATTAATTTAGAAAATCTTACCAGAGAGAAAAAAGCTAGTGAGAGAAAGTCTGGCTTTTTAGTGAGAGAAAAGCCCTTCTTGTTTTTGAATTTTCCAACTCCCGCGGAATTTCCTCCGGCTGGTGGCGCCGTCATCGGTTGCGTCGCGGCGTCTTCGGACGACACCATGATTGCTCCTCGTGATCCCAGCTCTCCCAGATTGGTTAGTAAGGAAAGAGGGGGGCTAATGATCAGAGAAGGCTCGCGTTCAGTAATCAAGCCATTGATGGTTGAAGGCAAAGGTAAGAGGATTGTAGTTGAAAATTCTTTTGATTTAGCAGCTGTGGATCGCTCGGAAAACATCCGAAAATGCAATCCGGATTCATCTGAGACCAATTTGAAGATGTGCAGTTTTTCTGGGTTATTCCATCAAGAACAGAACAGGGGATCTTTAAATCAGG
This sequence comes from Dendrobium catenatum, assembly GCF_001605985.2. Classification (NCBI taxonomy): domain Eukaryota; kingdom Viridiplantae; phylum Streptophyta; class Magnoliopsida; order Asparagales; family Orchidaceae; genus Dendrobium; species Dendrobium catenatum. Next base: position 3,152 of record NW_021319162.1, read on the forward strand.
TGGAAGATGGAGCTATTGGTTCTTTCAAAGATCATTTGAGCGATCCTTTGATTAATAAAGAACAAAATGATGTTGAAGAGATCAATTGAGCTTGGTCGAAGCCAAAGAATATCAAGATTGATTTCAAAAAAGATCAAGTTGAATTTTGGGAAGATGGCATTGCAATCAAACTGAATCCTGTGGCT
>NW_021319162.1:3436-9151 GCF_001605985.2 Dendrobium catenatum
GGTTTTGCACTCTTATATTATTTCATATTAACTTTCTTTCTTAACACTTTTATATATGTATTTTTTAGTAGATAAATAACTTTAGAAAATGATTTCATAGAACTTCGAATCAATTTTGTATAAATTTAATTTTTTTTATTATTTAGCATAAAATATTTGTATTCAAATATATGTAAATATGATATATTTGACATCCGGTCATTATGTCATATGGTGTACTATTCATTTTCAAATGGATGCTTAGTTTATTTAAGACAACATGTTTTAATTTTCTTTGTCGAATAGTATTTAGAAAATTTTTATTCAATAAGCATATCTTAGGAAGCCATAATTAAGATTCACTTTTTTCTTTCAATTATTTCATTTTGTTATTTTTTTAGGAAATGCATAAAGCAAACTCTATAGAATTATTCATATTTCTAATTTTTGAATTCCCTAGCATAATTGTTGTGCATAGTGGAAATAAGAAAATTTAATGCTCCTTGGAGTCCATGCAGCAAAAATTTTTAATTCAACAAAGGATTCGTTGTTATGTTCTAAAAATATTACCCTAGTAAATCTCTTAAAGCCATTAATAATGATGAATCTATATGAATTTCCACCTAGACTAATTATGTAAATGGTTCAAAATAGGTTTATATACAACATTTCAAGAGGATTAGATGTGATGATTTAATGGGGTGAAATGATTGTTTGACCTATTTGTTTAGTTGATATACATCAGACAAATGACCATTAGTATAATTAAGTTTGGATACACTCTTAAATAAGTTTAGATGAGTGATCTTTTAAATTGTGTGCATCATGGATTGATAGTCTCCTATGTCATAAGAAGGGCTCAGCTAAGGTGGTTTTAAGCAAGTGATTTGATTAGACTTATTGATATTAACAATTATCATCATTTTGATATTATTGATATGCAAACCTTATATAATAATCTTTATATTTACTTTTTGCAAGCATGATGAAGATAATAATTTATATCAAAATTATTGTCATAGAGTTGGCTAAGATTGAGAAAATTATGTTTTAAGCCATCTATTAAAATGATATTCTAAATAAAAGATAATTTCTCTTATATATATTGTCAGCACCTATAACAAATTTTCTTATATTATCACTGTAAATAGTTACTGCAATTATTGTTTGGCGTAAGAGTTGCAAATTTAGTTCCTTGGTCAATCATATGCTTTGAGCACCCACTATTCAAATACCATAGCCTCCAAAGATCTTATTATGAATGCACACCTACATAAATGTACTATCACAAAGTTCTTTTTTCCCTTGAACCGTCTGCTAGGGTTTTTACTCTAACAACCTCCTCCAGGATTCTTCGCTCCCCTTTAGCACTTTAGATCTCAACTTGAAGTTGTATTTTTCCTTAGTCTTCATCCTACTCAGGGAAGTTTCTTTCCTCTTTATTGATGGTGTTTTCTTTTAGCCAGCCTTGGGTTTGGTTTGGATTTTTCAAATTTTCATGGATTTATCTGCCCTTTTTTCATGGTTATTTCAAAGGGATCTTCCCACTCAAATGGTGGTTTACCATTACTTGTTGAATAACCGTAGCTTTTAAGACAATAAAACAAATCCTAATCAATATTTAAGGATGCTCTTTCTGGTTCTTCTTCCTCTATGACTTTCCTTGTTCAAAGCCATAACCCATTATGGCATGACCACATTTTGGATCTTTGACGGAGTGATTGAGGCTCTTGCAACCCCTTTTATGTTTGCTTTGATTGTAAAATTTACTATTCATAAGTCAAAACTAGATTTTATTCATTTTTTTTGGTAATCTCAAGTTTTGTAGCAAGTTTTACATAACCCTTTTCGACCATCAGCATGTTTTGATCAAGCTGGCTAACGATATGGATTGCAATTATGTCTTTAGCCGTAGATCATATTATGTTAACAATTGTTATATGAAATTGCTCAAATGGTCCCCATTTTTTGACATTTCCATGGAATCCCCCATCATCTCGACTTGTGTGTCCTTCCAAGATCAAAGGCCTCATTTATTTTGACCGAGGATTACACATGGTTTGGGTTCCTTTTTTGGACAATGTGACAGCTAATGGTTGTAGACCATCTATTGTTCGAGTTGTTGTGGAACTTGACATTATAAAACAATACCCTAATAGAGTTTGGCTTGGTCTAGAAAAATTTGGTTATGTTCAGAAAGTATTGATGGAGGAATTTCCACAATTTTGTGTGCATTTAAAACTCTTGGGTACAATAAAAATTATTGATATCTTCTACATCCTCATTTGAGGAAAAAAAATGGTTGTTAAAAAAAAAAAAAGCTTGGTGAGTGAGCTTAGAGAAAATAAATCTCATGCCCTAACAACTTGTTGAGATAGTTGCAACTTAATTTTTTTATTGTTGATATTTTTACAACATGTATATTTTTTATGATTTCAAATATTATTGCTTTGATTACAATTTCTCATAACATAGTTAGGATGTATTATTTTATTGTTTTGTGTGTACTAATATTTCAGGAAAATTATACTCCGAATTATTGAAGACTTTAAATTAGATCAGTCTAAAGTTTGTTATAATTGACGTCTGTATTTTTCATTTTATTGAGTCTGACAGAGTATGATTGTAATTGAGTAACTGTGCAAACACACACAAGGGGAGTGTTTAAAATTTGCAATTTTTAAAATTGATCGTATTGTACAAAGTCTTTTCTTACAGGATAATTTATTCAGTTATTTTCCCCTACGAGTAGTCAAATAAATAAAAGGTAGAAAAGTTTTTAAAGTATGGATCGTACTATACGATATCCCATTTGTATGTATGCCATTCAGAGTACGAATTAGATGGGTCTTTTTTCATCCCGATGAACTTGAAAGTTTTCTATATGGATTGTACCGTACGATGTGGTCATCATATATATGTCATTCAGTATACGAGTTGGATGGGTCCCTATTCATCCTGATGATTTAAAAGTTTTTCTGAATGGTATACAGTACGATGTCGTCATTGTACATACGCCATCCAATGTACGAGTTAGACGGGTCCCTTTCCATCCCAATGAACTTCATAATTTTTTGAACTGATCATACCGTATGATGTCATCAATGTACATATGCCGTACAGAGTATGAAAACGTTGTGTCCCTCATTGTCTCGATGAAGATGAAAAATTTTCTTAGTGTTCGTACAGTACGAACTTGGTTCGTATTGAACGATCATCATGTACGATATCATTTTGTACAGATTCACAATAGGTTCGTATGCAATAATTTTTGAACTATTTGTACATATGAACATATGATCATACTGTATGATCGTACGAGTGAAATATACCTAGAGAAGCTCCAACATTCTAGAGAGAGAAGCTCTAAGATTCTAGAGAGAAAAAGTTCAAATTCTTCTTCGTTTTCGATTTGGCGGCTTTTTCAGGGATGCCTGTTGGTGGTCCGGCTTTGATCGTCGATGGCAAAGCTACTGATTGCTTCGATACTTGTAATTCACATTCGATATTGCCTTGTCTTTCTGCAAGGAGTGGTAATCTGGTGATCAGGGAACCTGTATTTCCGAAAAGGATTTCCCTTATTCTTGTTCCAGGTAAAGGAAAGGATATTGTGGATTCAAGAATGGAATCAGGATCGCATATTTTTGGTCTCAAATTTAAATCCAATGATGGCGAAGTCTCTTCATCATGTGGTATGAAGATTATCGTCAATCATTTTTGCAATTTGAATAAAGGAAATTGCGGTTCTTCAGAGGTCCCTTCAATTCAAATTAACAAAGATAGATCTTCAGTTGTTTGTGAAAATTCCCAAAACTTGCCCTTGTTGGCAAAAGATCATGTTGTTTTAGAAAGCGAAAAAGTGATTATGGGAACTAATCCTTGGTTCAAGCAATCTCACATCAAAGTCGATTCTACTAAGGTGACAAATTGTTTAACTAAGGACGGGATGGCAGTGAAATTGTTTGAACCGAATGTGAAGACTAATTCTGATCGTCTACATCTCTCTATTGTGGTTAAGGTGTCTGGAGGTTATAATTCAATTCAAATGACTGCTTTGGAGCTACGACGTCAATGGAATCACTTCGGTAAATTTCATTTGACATCTATTGGTTTAGGATGGATGTTGTGCTCCTTCTATGCTAAAGAGACAATGGAAAATGTTATTGCTGGAGGGCCTTGGTTCGTAAATGGGAACATAATTGGCATGAAAAGATGGAGTTTGGATTTCTCTCCTTCTTCTTTGAAAGGCCTAAGCTCTCCGGTTTGGGTAAGATTGCCTAATCTTCTTCTTTTTTGTTGGGATGAAGTCAATGTTGCAAGGTTTGCTTCCCTTATTGGCACTCCTCTTCTTATTGATGGAAATATGTTTCAATGGAGCATAAGGGAATTTGGTAGAGTATGTGTGAGATTGGAGCTTGACAAGCAACTACCTTTGGGGGTTTGGGTTGAAGGTCTAAATGGTAGGTTCTTTCAAAAAGTTGAGTATGAGAGAATTTCTTCTCTTTGCTATATGTGTGGCAAGATTGGGCACTCAACTAATTCGTGTGAAGCTAAAGTGGAGAAAGAAGGTAAAGATCATGTGGCAGCAAAAATTATGAAGGGAGCTAATGAACATGAAGTGGAGCCTAAAGGTCCTCTGTATGGGCCTTGGATTCATGTCAACAACAAAAAGAAAAGATGGAACAATCCTGTTAAAAGAAATAAGCTTGTAATTTCCAAATATGTTCTGGTAAACAACATACATAAATCTATTGGGAAAGAAGTTCAGGAAGTTGCCGTTGTAGATGACTTACAAATTCCTGAAAAAATTCAACAGGCTGTGGTGGATAATATGGCTGATCCAATTTTACCAAAACCTAGAGATTCTATTTCTACTAAAGTGGAATCGGTAAGCTTTAATCTTACTGATTTTTCTATTCCAAGTAATAATAAATTTGAATTGCTTGGTGAACTTGAAGAAGAAATTGGCGAGAAGATTGTTGTTGGGGACTGTACTCCTGTAAATCCCGGTATTGAAGAACGGGAGATTGTTACTTCTATTAATGATGAAGTTTCTGTGATGGAAAAGGAAAATTCTGAATTTGTTCCTGTATTGATAATAGAGAGGTGGATAGTGTTGGTAAGTCTAAGCCTAAACTTCAAAAGGAACTTAGATTTTTGTGTCCTTTGAATCAATCTTCTAGACTTAAGAAATAAGATGGACTAAGTAAAAAAGAAGGGTGGGGGACCTTCCCCCTTGGTGACGAAATGAGTTCGTTTGTTTTTTGGAATTGTAAAGGGGCAAATAAGAGAGACGCCCCTCTATATTTGAAGGAGGTTGTCAGAGATTGGGATGCTATTTATGTGGGCATTGTTGAAACCAAAATTGTTTCTATGGATAAATGGGAGTTTTGTAATTGTATTGGCAAAGATTGGGATTTTTTTCTATTTCCCTCTAATGGGATGCCAGGAGGTATAGTGGTGATGTGGAGGTCTGATTTGGCTAGTTTTTCCTTAATTACAACAAATGAGCAATGTGTGATTGGAAAGCTTTGTATTATGAACAAAGGCACCTGGGTTATTTCTACTATTTATGGTAGTAGAGATGTTTATAGTAGAAGAAATTTATGGGATTTCTTAGGATCACATTCTTCTTTGGAGTTGCCATCTGTGATTGGTGGTGACTTTAACTGTATTCTTTCTCAAGAAGACAAAAGAGGGGGTAAGAAGTTCAAATTCTCTCTTGCTCCTCAAGAG
>NW_021319162.1:13975-49590 GCF_001605985.2 Dendrobium catenatum
TAACTTAGGCTTAACAACCTAATTACTAGACTCAACAGATCCTATGGAGGTGTTGAATAAGAAGTTCCATATAGTGTTAAGAGCTCTATTCTTTTGGAGTAGAGCTAAACTCAAAAATTTATTGGAACTTAAAGATAAACTAAAAAAAGAGGTGGCTGATTTGCAACTTGAAGAAGCTAATGGTGATGGAAATCCTGAACAAACTATCTTCTTACTCAAATCTAAAGTCCATGAACTGAACATCACTCTTGCACAGTTAAATGTGTGGTGGAGACAAAGAATGAAGTTAAAGTGGATGAAGGAGAGTAACATTAACTCTCAATTTTTTCATGCCTTTGCAAATGGTAGAAAGAATGGGAACTTTATCAAGCAATTAAAGAATGAAGTTGGAGACATGGTTACTGATCAAAATGCCATTGAACAAACCTTTTTAAGGTTTTTTTCTCAAAAGTGGAAGGAGAGGGATTGTATTATTTCTAGGTGGCCGAAGAACTTGAAAGCACAAAGCAAGGAGGATGTTGGGTTGCTGGAGGCAAACTATACTTTGGAGGAAGTTGAGAAAGTTATTTTGAGTCATGGAAGCAATATCTCTCCTGGAATAGATGGCATTCCTTATTCCTTTATCAAAGCTTACTGGAAATTAATTGCTCATGACATTTGGAAGGCTATTTCTCATTTTATTTCTTCGGGGAAGATGAATGCTAAGTGGAAAGAGACGTTGGTGGTCCTTATTCCCAAAGTCCAGAATCCGGTAGATCCTTCTCATTTTCGTCCTATTAGCTTATGTTTGTCTATTTATAAAATTGTTGTAAAACTATTATTAAATAGACTAACTTTGGTGATCAATAAGTTGATTTCAGAAAATCAAGCTGCTTTTTTAGAAGGAAGATCTCTTTTCGAAACATGTTCTTTTATAAAAGAGCTATTTCAAAAATTTAGATTTTCTAATTCTAAGAAAGGGATGGTGACGGTGAAAATTGATATGGAATAAGCATATGATTGTATGTCTTGGAATTCTTTGAAGAATGCTCTGAATTACTTCAGATTTTCTTTGGCTTTTTCAAATCTTCTAATGGAGTGTGTTATAAATCCAAAGTTTTCTATTCTTTTCAATGGTATCAAATCAAATTGGATTGAAGCTAAGAGTGGATTAGACAAGGATGTCCACTTTTTCCCTATCTTTTCATATTATGCTCACAACTTTTATCTAACAACTTGTACCAAAAAGGTAAAGATTTAGGGATAAAAGTGTTAAGATAGTTGCTATTTGCATGCTTTACATTTTTGCAACTTATGTAGTTTTGATGATTCCAAACATTATTGTTAAATGTTTAGTTCTCTCCTAACAATTTTTAGAAGAATTGTATTTGCTCTTATGTGTACTAACATTTCAGAAAAAACAAACTCCAGACTACGAATACTTCAAATTAAATTCAGCATGAGATACTTTGTAAAATTTGAAGTTTGTACTTTTCTTAAAAATCAAATTGAAAGGGAGTGATTGTAATTGAGTGAATAAAAACATACATACACATAAGGAGATCATATAAAATTTATACTGATCGTACGGGACGATATCAATTCGTACTGGACGATCAGACAGTTATCTCCTTTTGAGCACATGAAACGAATAGGAACTTACTTCAAAATTTTTCTAAGTCCTATTCGTCCAGGACGAATTTACAATCGTCCAGGACGATTGGTTCTCTCTAAAATTTTAGACCGAACCACTATAAATCTGGTGTCATTTACTTTACTGTTTTTACATTTCTGCATTTTAATTTTCAGTTTTAAAAACTCTGTGGTTGAAAAACTTTTTCTAGAAAAACATAAAAGAAAATTTTTCATTTCGGTTCAACTTATTTCAAAGGGGACATAAAATTTTTTAAAGTACCAATTCACCCACGGGAATGCCTCTTGGTAGCCTTGGGACATTCACTTAGGTTTAACAACCTAATTACTAGACTCAACAAAACGTGGCTGCTTCGCTCCTAAGGTTTAACACCTTTTATATGCGGATGATGTTCTTCTTTTTTTTGAAGACAAAATTGGTCATTTGAAAGTGCTAAAAAGGATCATCGAAGACTATTGTAACTGGACTAGGGTGTCAGTTAATATAAATGAATCTGTCATTATGTATGGGAAGTCGGTTAGTAGAGCAAAGAAGAAGTCATTTTCTAAAATTCTCAAATATAAGGAGGTGCATGAATTGAAATATTTGGGAAAAAATCTTTGCTTAAGAAAAATGGTGTCTTTAAATTTTTTATTCATTATTGAAATAGCAGCGACCAAAATCAGCAGTTGGGGAAACAAGTTATTTTCTTTTCCAGGAAGACTTGTTTTGGTGAAGTCTGTTTTTCTTGCTATTCCTATCTTTTATGTATCTCATTCTTTGGTTCCCATTAACATATTGAAGAAATTAGAGAAGATGTGCAGAGAGTTCATTTGGAAAAAATTAAATAATGCTTCAGGTATGCATTATATTTTGTGGGATGTTCTTTGTAAGCCTTGTGATGAAGGGGGAGCTGGATTTCATTCATATGTATCTATGGTTGGACCTCTTAGATCAAAATATGCTTGGGAATTCATTAATGGTTCCAATTCCTTGCTGTACAGGACTTTAAAAGCTAAGTATGGGAATAATATTTGTAATGAAATAAGGAAAAAAAAAAACTGTTATGTTACATGGAAAATTTTACATAATGGAATGCAGTCCCTGCGTCTATTGGTGAAGTGGAAGGTAGCTACAGGTACTTCCATTGATTCATCAATGTTATGGTAGAAGAATTTCCAAAGCTAGATTTATTTACTAAAGATAGGGAATGGGATCAGATTGAGCTTAGGAAATACTTTGGACTTGAGTTAATGAAGCTGATTTTACAAATACAGATTGAGAAGGAAGATGATGAAGACTCAAGGGAACTACTGTATAAGTTTTTCGGTAAATTACTGGCTTCTTTGGCTAGAATGGTTCATGATTCTATTTGTACAGTGAATAGTAATTGGAAGTGGCTGAAGCTAATTAAATTGTCGCCATGAGTTCTTTGTTTTTGGTGGAGATTACTAAATAATGGCATTCAAACTTTCGATTTTCTTATGTACAGAAGGATAATTCAAACTAATTCCTGTCGAAGAGGGTGTACAGCAACTGAAACAGAGGAGCATATTGCGGTTAGTTGTGGTTTGTTAGTTCAATTATTTGAGGCATTAGACAATTGGGGATTCAAACTACCTAGATATAATTCTTTGTCGGATTGTATTAATAATCTAAAGGTTTTGACTAAATCAAATCCTTTTTTGGCTAATCTTTATTGTACAGTGGTGTATTTCTCTTGGAAAAGTAGAAATAATGTAACCCATGGTGGCAAAGAGCTGGGGACGGGATTCCTTTTAGCTAAAGCTGCTAAAACAGCTACTTCTTCTTCAAGTTGTAATATCTTCTCGGACAACTGGGGAGCCAATCAGCTTTCTAAGCTATCTACTTCTTCTTGGCACCCTCCTCAACCCGAGTGGATTAAAGGTAACTTTGATGCTGCTCTCTTAAACTCTAATGAGGACGAACTTGTAGGAGTTTTTAGAGACCATAGAAGAAGGTCTCTTTTTGCTTTTGGTATAAAATGTGTACATTGGGACATTGGTTTTTTGGAGCTTATGGCTATTCGGGCTTTGAAATTCTTTCATCATAATTGGAACTTTGAAGCTAAAGTGATTATTATCGAAGGGGATAATCATAATGTCATTAAGTATCTTCAAAATTCTCTAAATAAAGTACCCAATAAGGAGGAAGAGGTTGAAGACTTGTCGTTCTTGAAAGATATAGGTAATTTCCTTTTTCATTGTGTTCATAGAAATTGTAATAAATTAGCCGATTTATGTGCTAATTTTGCTTTCGTAGAAGATTTTATTTGGGACGATCTCGATTGCAATAAGATTCCTCCAAGTTTTTTGGGCTTGCTTAAAGATGAGTGTGATAGACTTTCTATCATTCTCTAGCTTGTAATAGTTTTTTTTTTCATTCTTTGTTAAATGCTATTGGAAGTTTCAAAAAAAAAAAAATTATGATCGTACACACTCAAAATTGAAAATTTTAGTTTTCTGGATGATTTTTTGTATCTTACATATAAAAGGTATTTTAAAACTCAAATGAAAAGAGTTATTCTTTGTGATTTTTGAATAGCAAGTGAAAGAGTGCATTTGGGAGATTTTTTGAGAGAGATTTCTTTCAAGAGAAGTGTGAAGGGTGTACAAGGTTACTCAAATGTAATAAGTTCTTTTTTTTGTTGCAACTCTTCTTTTTCTTCTTTCCAGTTGCTCGAGAGAAGATCTTTGAAGTAAGATGATGGTACTCTGCCAACACTTGGAGGGTGTGAATAGACGTCGGTACCCTGCCGACACTTAGAGGGTGTGAAAGGATGACGATTCTCTGCCAACACTTTGAGGGTATAAAAGGACGATTGTTCTCTGCCGACACTTGGAGGGTATGAAAGGATAATAGTTCTTTGTTAACACTTAGAGGTTATAAAAGGACATTGGTACTTTGCCGACACTTGGAGGGTGTGAAAGGATGATGGTTCTCTGCTGACACTTGGAGGGTGTGAAAGGATGACGGGTTTTTGCCGACACTTGGAGGGTGTGAAAGGATGACAGTTCTCTACCTACACTTGGAGAGTGTGAATAGACGATGGTTCTCTATTGACACTTAGAGAGTGTGAACAGAAGATGATTTTTTATCAACACTTGGAGAGTGTTAAAGAATGACGGTTCTCTGCAGCACCGGGGATTGGTGAAGAGAGGTTTAGTAAAGGCTTCTCCGCATTACTATGGGTGAAAAATGAGAGTTACTTTGGAAATAGTGCAATACTTGAAGAGGGAGCCTTCAGGGAGTGGATGTAGGTTGTATTTGACCGAACCACTATAAATCTTTGTATCTTTTAATTTATGCATTTATTTTATACAATTTAATTACTGTGGTTGAAAAGCTTATTTTTAGACTAAAATCAAAATTTTGAAAAAGTTTAAAAGGGTTTCTATTTAGAAATCCAAGAGAAATTTTAAATTATCAATTCACCCCCCTCTAGGTTAGCCTTGGGATAATAGCTTAGGTTTAACAAGCTAATAGAATCAATAAGTGATATCGGAGCTTTGTTTCAAAACTATAAGTTTAGACTACTTTTGAAAACCGAAACACACCTGAAGGGTATTCGATCACTAGACCTCCCTTATTTGATAATGTCCCTTTCAATTTTTAAAAAACATGCATGTCAACTTTTCTTCAATCACTTGATTATCACATGTGGATTTTAGTTCAAGAAGGGTATACTAAGCCAACTAGACTTGTAGATGACATTATAGTTGAAACAGCCTTTGTTGACTAGACTGTAGAAGAACGTAACTTTGTACAATTAAACACTAAATGCTTAAATAATTTCTTTTGTGCACTTAAGTTAGAAGATTACATACGGATTTCCACTTGAAAAAATGGAAAGAATATTTGGAATAGACTCTGTATTACATATGAAGGGAATAATGGGGTAAAGCAATCTAGATTAAATATCTTATTACATAACTATGAATTGTTTTGCATGAAACCCAATGAATTTATTATTGACATATATATAAGATTCACTTAAATAATCATTTCTTCGCATGCATTAGGTAGGAAACTAATAATGCTAAAATGGTTAATAAAATTCTTTGTTATTTGTCTACTGCTTATGATGCTAAAATTTCTTCTATTTCAGAGTCAAAAGATTTAAATATTTACTCTATTGATAATCTTCTTGGATCACTAATTGCTTATGAGCAAGGAGTGAGTCAAAAGAAGATTGATGTAGGAGAATAATGAAAGGAGAAGAACATAGCACTAAAAGTAGATGTCTTCGAGAGTGATCAGTCAAAACTTGAGGATGAGGATGATATTGCCTTGATGACAAGGAAATTCATGAGTTTTTTAAAAAGAAAGTAGAGGATATGACAATAAATGAATAGAAGTAAGTTCCACAAAAATATTAAGGTTTCTAATGATGTTATTTGCTACTAATACAAAAAACTTAATGTAAAATTAGAGTGCCCTAATATCAAAGCCACTCCTAGCAAGGAGAAGGTGGAGGAGAAAGTGAATGTGAGAAAGGGCAAGAAAAGGTTTCAAAGTATTTTTCGGGCGGACTTAGCTTTAGATTCGTTAGAAATAGAAAAGGAGGAGGAAGTCACCAACCTGTGTTTAATGGTCAATAATCTTGATCAGTTAGATCAAGAAGAGGTATGTGACTTAACCTATGTTGAATTACTTGAAGTTTCTGAAAGAATACATACAACATTTAGAAAACTTAAGAAAATGCATGCTAGATTGAACCTAGAATTGCAATAATTACAAAAAGAGCATGAAACCCTTAAAAAATATCACACACTGATAGATAATAATTACATGAGCATACTTGATGAATTTAATAATTTGAATAAACATAATGATCTTTTGAAATCATCCTATACTAAATTGGAAAAATAATTTAAGGATTTTAGGGATGAATCTAACAATAGAAAGCACTATCTAAAATATGATAACACTATATTAGAAGATGCAAACTCATTTCTTAGACTAATAGTGAATGCTCTTGAGGAAATATGATACCCCCTATACTTAAAATTTTTTACTAATCTTATTTTGAGGTCAAAAAATTTAAAACCTAGGAAAAGACATACTTATTATTGGAGATTGAAAAAACCTTTTCCTAAAGTCAAATGTTTTACTTGTGGGAGGATTAGACATATATCATGTACTTGTACTTTAGATAGAAAAAACTCATTTAGTGTGTAGACCTAAGATTCAAAAATCAAGTTATATCATATATGCATCTAGTTTTATTTTACTAAAAGGAGAACCCAAACATATTTGGTATTTTAAGTCTAACATTTGATTTTTTTTGTTGGAACACTCTCTTACAAGACCATGTGAGAACATTTGGTACCTAGACAGCGGTTGCTCAAAGCATATGATTGGAGACACTACACAATTCATATTGCTGAAAGTTAGGAATGGATGCAAGGTTACACTGGGAGATAATACCACTAGGAAAGTGGTTAGCACAGATATGATCAAAAACTTGCAAAATTTTGTTATAAAAATGTATTACTTGTTGAAGGCTTAAAGCATAATTATTTAAGTATTAGCCAGCTATGTGATATAGGGTATAACATTAAATTTTTTCCCATTAGCTGCATATTAAGCCAAAATGGAAATGATATTTAATATGGAATTAGGGTAAACAATGTTTATATGCTAGATTTGAATTATATTTAAACTCTTAATACTTTTTTATTTAAAAATAATTTCTAATGAATCATGGTTATGGCATATGAGACTTTATCATGCTAGCATGAAAAATCATAGGAAAATTACCCAAAAGTATTTGGTTAAAGGTATATAAAAACTAGACTTTACTAAGAATTACCTTTGTGATGCATGTCAACTAGGAAAATACGTGAAGTCCTTATTTCATTTCAATAAGAATCTTATTACAAGTAAATCATTAGAGATTATACATATGAATATTTTTGGACCGGTTAGCACTGTAAGTCTAGGAGGTAAGGTATTCGAATTTGTGATAGTTAATGATTTCTCAAGATTAACATGGGTTAAATTTTTATTTCATAAGAGTGAATCATTTAAAGAATTTAGAGATTTTTTGACTTGGATTCAGAGGAAACTAGGGTGTAAAATTTTAATAATTTAAAGTGATCACAGAGGTGAATTTCAAAATTAAAATTTTAAAGATTTTGAAAAGTACAGAAATTAATTATAATTTTTCTGTACCTAGGACCCCTCAGTAAAATGGGATTATCGAAAGAAAGAACATAACATTAATTGAAATTGCTAGAGCCATGTTGGCTGAATATTCACTTCCTAAATATTTTTGGGCTGAAGCGAGTAGTACTACATGTCATATTCTGAATAGGGTAAATATTAGATCAAAATTGAAAAAAATACCCTTTGAGCTTCTTAAGGGGAGAACACCTAATTTTTCATATTTGCATATTTTTGGATTTAAAGTGTTTATACATAATAATGAAAAATCATGTAGAGTATTTAACAAATGAACTTTAGTAGTTGAGGAGACCATACATATTATATTTGATGACTATAGAATTTTAGAAGAGCCATGTTTGGAAGAGGATGATATAGAAAATAACTCCCAAAGGATTGAGAAGATTAATTTTGAAGAAAATTTAGAGACAGAAAATCTTTTTCCTAGGTATTTGAAATTTTCTAAAAACCACCCTTAGGAATTAATTTTAAGTGAACCTAGTGAGGGTGTTATGATTGGGCATGGACTTAACAAAAAAAATCAATCATTCTGCCTTTATTTTAATGATAGAACTCATAAATGTAAATCAAGCACTTTTGGATGAATTTTGAATTTTGGCAATGCAATAAGAATTAAATAAGTTTGTAAGAAATAATATTTGGGAATTAATTACAAGGCCAAATGATCAAAGTATAGTTGGAATTAAGTGGGTACATAAAAATAAAACGAATGACTTAGGAATTATTATTAGAAATAAGGCTAGATTGGTGGTTAAGGGGTATAATCAAATTGAAGGGATTTATTCCTGTAGTAAGACTTGAAGTAATTAGGATTTTGTTAGCCTTTATCTATTTTAAAGAATTTAAATTGTATCAAATAGATGTTCAAAATGCCTTTTTAAATGGGGTGATTCAAGAGGATGCTTATGTTGAATAATTTCCAGGTTTTGAAAATTCAAAATTCCCTAATCATTTTTTTTTAAATTAAAAAAGATATTATACGGATTGAAACAGACACATAGGACTTGGTATGAGAGGTTAAGTACTTTCCTATTAGAGAGATCTTTTGAAAAAGGAAGTGTGGACACTACTTTCTTTTTGAAGAAATTGGGAGACGACATACTAATTATTCAAATTTATGTTGATGATATCATTTTTGAATGTACTGATAAACATCTTTGTGATGATTTTTCTAAAATAATGAGTAGTTAATTTAAGATGAGCCTAATAGGGGATCTTAGTTATTTTCTTAGTTTTAGCATTAAGCAAATTGAGGAGGAAATATTTCTTAGTCAGTCAAAATATGTTAAGAACATCCTCAAGAAGTATGAAATAGATAATGCTAAACCAATTAGTACACCTATGAGTTCCTCATCCTCAATTTAGTTGGATAAGGATCAAAAGGGAAAATCTATTGATCAAAAGAAATTTAGAGGAATTATTAGATCTTTGCTTTATTTGACTGCTAGCAGATCTGATATTATGTTTAATATTTATTTGTGTGTTATATTTTAATCAGATCCAAAAGATTCACATTTAAAAGCACTAAAAAGGATTTTAAGACATTTGAAATTGTTGGATATTCAAACTCAGACTCAGACTTTGTAGGTTACAGGGTTGATAAAAAAAGTACATATAAAACTTATCAATTTATAGGAATTTCTTTAGTTTTTTGGTCCAGTAGAAAATAGAATTTTGTAGTCCTATCTACTGCTGAAGCTGAATACATTGCGTTAGGAAGTTGTGTGACACAAGTTCTTTGGTTGAAATGCAAGTGGACTTTGAGAGATTTATTTTTTGGGGAAAAGCCAAATTGAAAAATTTCTTGTCCTTGAAGGAAGATCTTAAGAAGGAGGCCCTGAAGCTTCAAGAGGAGGAGGCCGATGCTTGTTGGCTTTCTGATAAAAGCCTATTACTATTAAGAGAATAATTTAGTGAGTTGAATGTGCATTTGGCATGATTGAACACCTGGTGGAGGCAGAGATTTAGAGCCCGATGGATTAAGGTTGGGAATTTTAATTCAAGATTTTTTCATGCTTTAGCTAGAGCTATAAGGAATGAAAACAAGATTAATCATGTTAATAATGGTCAGGGAGTTATGGTTGAAGATTAAAAAGACATTGAGGTAGTCTTTTTCAACTACTTTCTTTATAAGTGGAGAGATAAGAAATGTATTTTAAATAATTGGTTGTTTCCTTCTTGTAAACTTTATGAGGAGGACATAAATTTGCTAGTGGCTGATTTCTCTACGAAAGAAGTGAAAGTTTTTTAGGGATGTTAAGCCCTATAAACCTTCCCAAGACTAACCAAACCAAGAGACAAAAACCTCCTTTTTGCCACCCCGGCAAGGCAGAGAACCCAACTCCTTTTGCTTCCTCCTGAAGCAGGCAGAGAACCCAACTCCTTTTGCTTCTTCCTGAAGTAGGCAGAGAACCTTAATCGATTGCTGAAGCTCACCTCTCTCAACCCTTCCAAGGACAAGAGACTCTAGTGGAAGAAGAAGTGGAACAATGCTTGGAGCAACCCTTGTGAATTCCCCTCACAAGTTCCCCCTCACAAAATCCTCTCTCTCTCTCTCTCTCCCTCTCCTCTAGGCTTTCTCAGGTCAAGATAGCAGCAAAAGATCTCCTCTATGGTAGAGCAAGAGATCTTAAATAGAAGAGATTCAGAATAGCTCTTATTTTATTAAAACCGACTTTATCGTCCTGGCCGATAGGGGTATCGTCCTGGACGATCAGCATAAATTTCGCTCAATCAGCGTGGTCGATTTGGGATGATTAGAGTAATTTTGGTCACATCGTCCAGGCCGATATGATATCGTCCAGGTCGATTAGTTCAAATCTGAGCCAAATTATCCTGGACATCGCACTGAATTTAAGTAGGCTGATGTTAATCATCCGCGCCATCGTCCTGGCCGATCCTGCGATCAGCCTGGCCGATGTGATCATGCAATTAGCCTTAATTTCCTTTTATAATTACTAGATTAATTTAGGTATAATTGTGCTGCATCATCCAGGCCAATAGGATATTTTCCAGGCCAATGTCCTAAAATAAAGAATACCTAAATAGATCATGGAGGCTGATGTTTTCTGATTTGATCCTATCGTCCTGGACGATATAATATCTACCAGGCCGATCAACTTAATGATGACTACCTTAAGCATGATGCCCTAATTAGGGTTTTTGTTCTTGAACCGATCGTCCAGGACGATATTAATATCGGCCTGGCCGATGTTACCAAAAATAGTAAACTCTAAGAAACAGTCAAAAAATTTCCCAAGGTCTGTGTGTGCAAGGTTAATTAGCATCAGACACCATAAGGATTACATTTGACTCAAGAAAGGGAAAAAGTACATTACAGATTGACTCAGACCTAATCTACCCTATCTTGAGCTGGTTCAACTTGCAGTATCAATCCTGTGGTCCTGAAATGTTAGTAGGCAAGGTAGTCGAAGTAAAATAGAAGTGTTTGCAATCATCAAAATTATATTTCTAAAAAATAGATACGCAACAAGAAGTGTTGGAGGTTATTAGTAACTTTGGGACTAATGTCTCTCAAAGTATTGATGGTATTTCACATTCTTTTATTAAAGCTTATTAGAATATAATTGATGGAGACTTCTGCAAGGCTATAAATCAATTTTTCACTTTGTGGAAGATGTCGTCTGAATGGAAAGAGACCCTTATTGTTTTAATTCCTAAGGTAAATAATCTAATAGCTTTCTCAAATTATAGGCCTATCAGTCTATGCAAACTTATATATAAAATTATGAAAAACATTTTGTTGAATAGATTACTTCTTATCATTCTAAAAATCAACTATGAGGATTAAGTGGATTTCTTTAAAGGGAGGTCAATCTTGGATCACATTCTTTTGGCTCATGAAGTCTTTAATAAAATTAGAGTTTCAAATACTAATAAAGGGTTTCTGGCTATCAAGGTTGATATGGAGCAAAAGGAAGGCAGAGGAAATACTCACTGAATGAATTTTTCAATCACCACATTATGTTTCTAGCATTTCACCGAGACATGCTTTTAAGTCTTCAATCATAATAAACCCTCTTGGACATAGCTTTGAGTCATATTTCTTCTAAATTGTAACAATGAATTTTTTGGCAAGGCATTTAAACTTATCATCCATAAAAAAATATTCACTTTTATATTCATCGTTAGATTATTTATTCAGTTGAACTCTCCATATTCTTTCGTTTCTTGATTCTCATAGAAAATTATAGCAATTGATTTGCTTTCATCCATTCTCATCAGTTCTAGATGATCTTCTTCAAATTCACTATGAATTGGTATTTGCATTATGCATTTGGCTAATTGATTCCCAAATATTCTTTATAAAATTTGGCTATCCCATGATCCATCTTCATTGATGAGATTTAAAACTTTCATATTATATAGATTTGATGGATCATACTAAGTAGGCTAAAGTGACAATTTTTTATCCAAGAACCACACATCATTCATAACATCAATATTTAAACCATTGGTAATTTTCCACCTAAGAACTTAGCTCCATCAAGAATTATTTTCCATACATCAGAAGTTCCTCATATTGTAGCTCCATTCCAAATTCCCTTACATATTTAGGTTTCAAGCTCCTATTGAGAAGAGATTGTGAGTTTTAAAAAAATTGCATTGTACTTTTAGCTCTCAAGGGCCCTTGGAATATTAAAGGAAATTAAAATTCCAATACATTTGAGTTGGAAGGATGACAAACATTTTTCCAAGCAACATAGTGCATTCCATTCCTCCCATGATCCTTCTATCATAAGAATTTATGGCATATCTTATCTAGCTCCTCCAACACCCCTTTAAGAATCAGAGTTTGAGTGATTAAAATGGTAGGCAAGGAGAGAAATGATGCTTTAACTTGGGAAACCCTGTTGCAAATCCTATCCCAAATCTTATTATTTTAATGATAAAAAATATAATTAGATTTCTTACTAGGCTATCTACTGATAATTGAGTTAATTACATATCTATTTTGCCCATACTCACTAACATTTTAGGTCCATTGTTCACTTGCAACTTCTATCAGCTCAAGATTGGGTAGGCTAGTATTAATGTTTGTATTTTCAGTCTTGATGTACTTTTTTTCTTTCTTAAGTCAATCATATATATTGGTGGATCCTAATCCTGAGTAACCTTGCACACACAGACTCAAGGGGCTGAGTTGGTGAGTTAGGAAGAAGATGAGTTTTTTGAACTAATCATACTATGCAATTTACATCATACTAAATTATTAGTTAACCAAAAAAATTTATAAGCAAGGGCATTTTTGTTAATTAAGAATGATTAAACTAATCGTACTGAACGATCCTTATCATATAGAATGATCAATTACAATTATGAATATAGCTACCAATCAAAATTTATGTAATATTTTAAAATTTAAAATATGTTCTAATTGTACCATATGATATGCATCATACTATATGATTTATGAAAATCATGCCTAAATTAATCATCTTATTATGAGAAAAATTAGGGTTCATTTGTTTGATCAAATCATATAGGATGATTGGTGATGATCGTACTAATACAAGATAAAATAATATAGTTTTTAAACTAATCGTATAAGAAAACCCCCTAATCTTTTACTGTACAAACTGAGCATTGCATGAGATGATGATTAATCTTTGCCTATTATACTAGATGATCATTAAAAACTTGAGAACTTATCTTACAGGATAATACAGTTCATACTATCTAAAAGGATTATTTTGTACTAAGCATACAGAATGATCGTAGGATCATACTCATTGATCTAAAATGAAAAATTTAAATTTAGGGCTTTTTGAAATGCTCTCTATTTAAAATGTCACTTATACTTGTCAAAAGCTTTTTTGTTGCTATGTGTCTTGAGAGGGAGCATAGATAGGAGTTTAGGAGAGCTTTGGGAGAGAAGAGGGCCTATGCTATTTTGTGGGGCCTTCTTCTGCCAAGTTGTGGTTGTTCTATGGAATTCGTGTTGATGGGTTCTACATATTGGATTATATTCCTTTTTACTTTTGACCCTTTTTATTTATTTTTTGGGCTGTTGTTTATCCTATCCCTTTTTTTTGTGCTAATATTGTTGGGGGATTTTTTCAGCTGATTGCTTGGTGGTCTTGCTATTTCCTTGGTGAATTATCTTGATCTATCCCTTAGTGCTATGATGGCTTTCATATGTGGCAGCATTATTTAGGGTTTTGAATTTCTTTGGTTTGGAATTTGGTCTTGGAGGATGTGGTTTACTTGCTGTTTGGTGATTATTAATTGAGAGATTGGTAATATATGGTTCAACCTTACTATTTCCTGCTTTAATTTATGTTATGTCTTTCTTCGGTTTCATCCTTTTTTTAGAATTTTACTTATGCAAGTGTTAGTACAAAGCTCATACTAGATGGAAAGATGAAGCTAGTTACTGCTTTTTGGTTTGCTCCTTTTTTTGGGTGCTTATTCTTGTGCACCGTAGAATATACCTAGAGTTTTTTATAATTTTACTTAATAGAGCCTCGAGCTCTTAAGTTTTTTTCTAATTTTTTTTATCTCTTTTGAGCAGTAGTGAGATTGAGGTCTCTTTAAGGTCCATATAATTTTTTCCCGATTTAATGTGTAGGACCCTTTGTGGGTTTTCCCAAAAAAAAATAAAAATAAAAAGAGATAGAGAGAGAGAGAGAAAGAGAGAGCTTTTTGTGATTTAAGGTATTTTAACTTCTCCTGGAAGGAAAAAATACTTAGAGGTATGCTGCCTTCACTAGGAGGGTGTGAAAAGTATCAGGTTTTCTGTCGCACTAGATTGGTGAAAGTGATTTTTTAAGTGCTTCTCTTCCTTACTGTGGGGAAAAAGGAGAGACACTTATTTTAGTGCAATACCTAGAACGGTGGTTTCCAGGGAGAGGACATAGGTCTTGTTGGACCAAACCACTATAAATTTTAGTGTGTTTGTTTTTGTTACTTTTTTTACTTTATTTTTATGATTTACTGTGTGGTTCAAAACTCTGATCTTTTTATTATGATGAAATTAATTTTTTTTTTACATCGAGTGATAAATATGTCTATTTTTAGATATTGATTTTAAGTTATAAAATATTTTTTTTTTTGTTAAAGAAAATTTTAAATTATTAATCCACCCCCTCTTGGTTAGCCTTAGGCTAGATTTTTAAGGTTTAATAAACTTTACAAACTTTCAAGTGGTGTTAGAGAGAAATTTAGTAACTAAGTTTTAGAAAACTTTTTAAAAATAATCAATGGCTAACTTTGGAAATCATAATACTGTGGAAGGATATTCAATTACATGACCAACATTATTTGATAGCATTCCTTTTGAGTTTTAGAAAATTTGTATGTCTACCTTCTTGTAATCATTAGACTATCGCTTGTGGATGTTAGTTAAGGAAGGATATTCTGCACCTTCTCATTTCATAAATGACATTAAAATAGAACTACCTTTTTCTAAATAGAGTATTAAGGATAGAGATTTAGCCCAATTCTATGCTAAATGTTTAAACTTGTTTTATGCATAAAAATATGAAGATTACATGTGTAGATCTATTAACACTACTGGTAAAGAAATTTGGGATAAACTCTTCATAACTTATGAAGGACCAAATGAAGTGAAACAATATAGGTTAAACATACTTCTCCATGATTATGAACTTTTTTGCATGAAATCTAGTAAGTCAATTTCTTAAATGTATACTAGGTTAACTCAAATTGTGACATCCCTACATGCTTTAGGTAGAGAACATACAAATTCTGAAAAACTCAACAAAATTTTGCATTGTCTACCTAGTTCCTATAATGTTAAAATAATTATTATTACTGAATCAATTGATTTAAATATTTATTTAATTAATAACTTGCTTGGAACACTCATTACCTACGAGCAAGGAGTGAGTCAAAGATAGATTGATAGAGGTTAGAAAAGAAAGGAGAAAATTGAAGCCTTAAAAGCTAATGATTTTGATAGTGAAAGTTCTATACCAGATGTTGATGATGACAAAACGTTAATGGTAAAGCAATTTAAAAGTTTTCTAAAGAAAAAGAAAAAGCACATCACAAATGAAATAAAGGTAAAGCAAATAAAAATTTTAATGTTCTTCCAATGTCATATATTTCAAATGCAGGAAGTCAGGGTATTTGAGGACTAATTGCTAGAATCTTAAGGCTCACTCAATCAAGGAGAAGGGTGAAGAAAAAGCTAAATTTAAAAAGAGCAAGTAAAAGACGCTTAAGGCTTTCTAGGCAGACTCCACTTTAGACTCATTTAAAATAGAAGTAGAACATGAGGTAACAAACTTGTGCTTAGTGGCATATAACTAACTTGATCATTCTGATCAAGAGGAGGTTTGTGAGATTTCTTACAATGAATTATTTGAAGTTTTAAAAAACATTTATAACACATAAAGAAAGCCCAGGAAAATGTATGCCAGAATTAATTCTGAGCATTCAAATTTACAAAATGAGCATGAATGACTTAGGAAAGATAACTTTACTTTGGATAACAAACATATGATCTAACTTGATGAATTTGATGCATTAAACAAGAAGGATCTTGATTTAACTACTAAACATGATCCCTTGAAAGAATTTTAGATTGATTTGAAAATTTTATTTAAAGAACTAAAAGAATGTTTAGATGAAGCTGATGATAGAGAGCATGCATTAAAAATTGGTAATTCAAATCTTGAAAGTGCAAAAAAAAATTTGCAAGTGAAATTTACTACTTTTAAAAAAAAAAACATCACATACAATAACAAAATTTAATAGCCCATCACCACAGCATGCATCATTTAAACATAGGATGAAGCACCATTACCCACATAGAATAGGGAATCCATTCCCAGGAGTTATGCATTTTTATTATTGCATGCTAGGACATATATCTCACACTTTCACTATACACCGTGCAACTCATTTAGTATGGAGGAAAAAACTACATAAATAATAACATAACATGCAAGCATTTCATCCATCAATCAATAAGGTTGAACATAAACTTTTTTGGGTTCCCAAATTAAATCCTTGATGATCTAGTGAGAGCACTTGGTACTTGGACAACATATGTTCAAGGCATGTGATTGGAGATGTAAAGTAAATCAACATGCTGGAGGACAGGGTATAATGATAGGTAACACTTGGAGATAAAATACCACTAAAAAATTAGTTGGATCAGGTATAATCAAAATCTTAAAAAAAATCATTATTAAAAATATCTTACATGTAGATTGCTTAAAACATAATTTGCTTAGTATTAGCCAACTGTATGATAAAGGCTTTAGTATAAATTTTTTATTTATCAACTGAATGATTAGCTTAAATGGAAATACTATTTTGTAAAGAAAAAGAATTAATAATGTTAACATGCTTGATCTGTATTGTATTGGATCTGCTACTTCTCTTTGCTTTAAAACTATTACTGATGAATCCTAGTTATTGCATAGGGATGGTGTCATGCAAGCATGAAAATCTTAGAATAATCACTTAAATAACCTAGTAAGAGACATACCCAATTAGAATTCACTATGGACCACTTTTGTGATGCCTGTCAATTTGGAAAATAAGTCAAATCCTCCTTTCACTCAATTAGGGATATTAACACTAGCAAACTATTAGAATTCCTTTACATGTATCTCTTTGGACCTATTAGCATTACAAGCCTACGAGGGAAAGTCTTTAGATATGTGATTGTTGATGATTACACTAGGTTTACTTGGATTAGATTCTTATCTCATAAAAGTTAATTAATCGAGGAGTTTAGGACATTCTCTACTTGGATTTAGAGAAAGCTAGTATATGAAATTTTAACCATTCATAGTAATCATGATAGAGAATTTGAGAATGAAAATATGAAACCAACAAGGGATAGATCACAACTTTTTATCTCCTAAAATCCCACAGCATAATAGGGTTTTTGAAAGAAAGAATAAAACCTTTGTAGAAGCTACTAAAGCCATGCTAGCTGAATACTCACTTCTTAAATATTTTTTAGTAGAATTGGTATATACATTGAGTTATGTTTTGAATAGAGTTAATGTTAGACCCAAGCTAAATAAGACACCTTATGAAATTTTTATGGGTAGGACACCCAACCTTTCTCACCTTTATCTCTTTGGATGTGAAGTGTTTATTCTAAATAACGGCGAATCTTTATTAGGAAAGTTTGACCCTAAATATTATGAAGGAGTTTTCCTATAATACTCAAATGTTGGAAAATCCTATAGAATTAGTAATAAAAGGACAATGGTGGTAGGTATTTGATGAATCTTATAATTCTTTAGTAGAATCTATAAATCTTGAAGAAAGCGTAGAACCTAAAAATTACTAGATAAAGAATGGAGATATTCTTTAAGTCATACTAAAGAACTGATTTAGAAGACCCATATGAAGGTTTTACAAATAGGCATGGACTTTGAAAAGAAGTTAATAATTACACCTTTATATCAATGATTGAACACACAAACATAAATTAAACATTGTCTGATGAATTTTGGATCCTAGCCATGCAAGATGAATTGACTTAATTTGTTAGAAATGATGTTTGGGAGCTAAGTTATAGACCTATAGACCATAGTGTTGTTAGAACAAATAGGTTTTCAAAAATAAAATGAATGACTCTGTTTTAGTAGTAAGAAATAAAGCAAGGCTAGTTGCTAAGGGGTACAATCAGATAAAATGGATTGGCTTTGAAGAGACCTTTTTTCCTTGTAATTAGACTAAAAGCCATAAAAGTGCTACTAGATTTTGTCTACTTTAAGGGATTCAAATTATACCAAATGGATGTAAAAATTATCTTTCTTAATAGGGTAATAAAAGAAGATGTGTACATTGAATAATTTCAAGGCTTTGAAAATTCAGATTTTTTTCAATCATGTGTTCAAATTAGAAATGGCATTATATGGACTAAAACAAGCATCTAGAGCATGGTATGCAAGGCTAAGAATATTCCTACTAGATAGAACCTTTGTTAAGAGTAGAGTAGACAACACCCTATTCCTCAAATAGGTAAGGGAATGACTACTCATTCTCTAAATCTATGTTGATGATATTTTCTTTAGATCCTCTAATAAAAATCTCTTTCATAAATTTTTTAAAATAATGAGTAAGAGTTTGAGATGAGTTTGATGGGAAAATTGAACTATTTTATTAGATTTAGCATAAGGAAGATGGGTGATGAAATTTTCCTTAGTCAATCAAAATACATTAAGGACATCCTTAAGAAATATGAAATGGATAAGGCCAAGGTAATAAACACTCCCATAAGCTCTACAGTTTAGTAAAATAAGGACTCAAATTGAAAATTAGTTGATTAGAAGAAATGTAGAGGAATAATTAGATCATTTTTTACTTTACTACTAGAAAAACTAATATTATGTTTAGTATTTATCTTTATGCTAGATTTCAGGCTGATCCAAATGAACCTCACTTAACTACTATTAAGAGAATCCTTAGATATCTCTTAAGAATTAAAAACTTAGGAATCCAGTATCTTAGAAATAATACTTCCTTTAAAATCATAGGATATTTTGATTCAAACTTTATAGGGTGTAGGGTTTAAAGGAAAAGCACTTTTGGAACCTTCCAATTTATAGGACAATCTTTAGTCTCCTGGGTAGTAGAAAATAGAACCTTTGTTAAGAGTTAATTTAAGTTTTAAAATAAACTTTTCAACCACAAAAAATAACTTATAGTAAATAAATGCAAAAATTAAAAGGCATAAAGATTTATAGTGGTTCGATCAAATACGACCTACATCCACTCCCTGAAGACTCCCTCTTTAGGTATTGCACTATTACCAAAGTGTCTCTCCTTTAGCCACTACAACACGCTGGAGAAGCATTTAAAAAAACCCTCTTCCACCAATTCGTAGAGTGGGAGAGAACCGTCATCTTTCCACACTCTTCAAGTGTCGGTACAGAACCGTCGTGTGTTTACACTCTCCAAGTGTTGGCAGAGAATCATTGTCTGTTCACACTCTCCAAGAGTCAGCAGAGAACCATCATCTATTCACACCCTCTAAGTTTTGGCAGAGTACCATATATTCTTCAAAGATCTTCTCATGAGTAACTAGAAAGAAGAAAAGAAGAGTAATCATCAAAAATATAATGAGATCCTTATCTTTGAGTAACCTTATGAACCCTTCATACTCCACTTGCAAGAAATCTCTTTCAAACACTCTCCCACACTCTCTCTTTCACTTGCTCTTGAAAAGTCATGAAGACAAGACTTTTTCATAATAGTTTTAGAGGATTTATATCAAAGATATGAAAAACTGTCCAAAAAACTAAAATTTTCTATTTTTAGTGTGCACAACCGTATAGTACGATCGTATGTTCATACATATGAACAATTCAAAAACTATTTCGTATGAACCTTATGTGAATCAGTATGAAATATTTTCATACATGATGATGATCATCCAGTACAAACCCAGTTCAAACTGTATGAATAATTAGAAAAATTTTCATCTTCGTCGGGATGAAGAGGGACCCCACAATTTTGTACCCTGGATGGCATACATATGATGAAGATATCATACGATACAATCAGTTACAAGAAATTTAAAGATCATCGGGATGAAAAGGGACCTATATAATTCGTACCTTAGACGACATACATATGATGACAGCAATTTACGGTATGAACAATTTAGAAAATTTTCAAGTTCATTTGGACAAAAAGGGACCAGTCCAATTCATAACCTGGTCAGCGTACATATGATGATGACATCATACGGAACAAACTGTTCATAAAATTTTAAAGTTTGTATGGATGAAAAGGGTCCTATCCAATTCGTACCATGGACGACGTGTGTACGATTATTGAAAGTGCACTGATGGCACTTGAAAGTTTGTTAGGGATGTTAAGCCCTTATGAAGTAGTCCCAAGACTAAACAAGAGGGGGGGAAGGTGAATTGGTATTTAAAAAATCTTTTGATGAAAACATGATCTTAAAACAAAAACCAAGATTCACCATAGAAATCAAAGTGAGAAAAATAAATATGGAAACAGTAATAAAGAACAGAAAAATTTATAGTGGTTCGATCAACACGACCTACGTCCACTCCCTGGAGGTACCCTCTGAGTATTGCACTAAACTCAATGTCTCTCCTTTCGCTCCTATAGTAAAGTGGAGAAGCCTAAACAAATCTCCTTTTCACAAACCTAGGTGATGAAGAGAACCCAACTCCTATTGCTTCCTCTAGAAGTAGGAAGAGAACCCAACTCCTTTTACTTTCTCTTGAAGAAGGCAAAGAACCCAACTCCTTTTGCTTCCTCCTGAAGCAGACAGAGAACCTTGATCAGATGCTGAAGTTTACCTCTCTAGAACCCCCAAGGAACTAAGGATGATGACTGGAGAAGACGGCGACGGATCCTTACTTGGAGCAACCTTTGTGAACTCTCTCACAAACTCTCCCTCACAAGATTCTCTCTCTCTCTCTCTCTCTCTCTCTCTCTCTCTCTCTCTCCCATGCTCTCCCTCTCCTCTTGGCTCTCTCAAGTCAAAGCAACAGCAAAAGATGAGCTCTTGGGTAGAACAAGAACTCTTAAATAGAGGAGTTTAGCAATAGCTCTTTTTTTATACAAACCAATTTTATCGTCTAGGATGCTATGGATATCATCCTGGCTGATCAGCATAAATTTCACTCAATCAGCCCGATCAATATAGGATGATCAGAAGATTTTTTAGTCATATCTTCCAAGCCGATATAATATTACCCTGGACGATCAGTACAAATCCTTGATTATCATCAAAATAATTGCTCTGGAATGATGTCTGGATGATGAAAAATAGCTTGATCATCCAGGCCAATCATACGATCATTTTGTCCGAATAGTTCAAATTCGAGGAAAATCATCCTGAATATTGCTCTGAATAGAATCTGATCGATGTCAATCGTCCAAGACATCATCCCGAATAATGTGATTAAGTAATTAGACCTAATTGCTTTCCATAATTATCAAATTAATTTAGGCATAATTATACTACATCGTCTAGGCCAATGTCCTATACGATGTCCAAAAATAAAGAATATCTAAAAAGATCTGGCTGCTAATTCTTTCTTATTTGAGCCTATCATCATGGCCAATATAAAGATCGTTTAGGATGATGTGATTAATAATGGCTACCTTAACCAAAATGCCCTAATTAGGGTTTCTATTTTTAGCTGATTATCCAAGATAATTTTAGGATTGTCCCGGACAATGTGATCAAAACAGAGAACTCTAATCAATAGACAAAAATTTTCCCCCATGTGTGTGTGTGCAAGGTTACTTAGCATCAGAAACCACTCCATTTATAATAGACTCAAGAAAGGAGAAATTACAAACTGACTTAGACCTAATCTACCTGATCTTGAGCTGGCTTGAGTTGCACTCGATCTTGTGGACCTAAAAAGTTAGTAGCTAAGGAAGCCATAGAAAATTATGAATGTTTGCTATCATCAAAATTTTAATCCATGAAAGCAGATTTGTAACAATCTCCCCCTTTTTTATGATGGCAAACCAAAAAATAATCTAAGCAGTTCAAGAACAATTTAAGGGAAATAGTGACAAGAAATAAATATAGTTTTAACTATCTAATAGTAGAATCAAACTACAGAATAAACAGTACATAAATCCCCCTTTTGACATTACAAAAAGGAGGAGGAATGTAAAATAGAAATAAAGCAGAGATAGAAACAAACTATAATAAAAAATAACATAAAACTAAAAGAATGATGGCCCCTGATTATCTGAAGGAGGAGGTGGTGGAGGTGGCTGGTGAAAGTAACTGGAAAGGGTGGCAAACTGCTCTCCAAACCAGGCCATATCCTGGTCATGCTGGTGCGACAGGAGAATAATATCCTCAGTATGTTACTGCTCTTGTGTAGCAACATATCCCTTAAAGAAAAGCTCCCACTAGTCAAATCGCTCAACCAGATGATCTAGCTGAGAGTGCTGGCAGAGCGGAGTAGGTGTAGGAATAGGCGCAGAAGAAGGTGCAGGAGCCTCCTCCCCCTCCTCCCCTCCTCCTGAGCTTCCCCGTCCCCCAAGTGGAGACGAGTACTATGAAGAGAGTGAAAGGAATTTTTAGAGTAGAAAGTAGGTTGGAAGTTTGGTGGATATTATATTTTGATTCTATGATATAAGCAATGATATGTCTTAGGGCTAGATTTGGCTTCCTCCTATGTCCTGGATCACAATGGTAGTAAGATGATCGATCTAGCAAAAAATTAAGTCAGTGGCATTGAATTCTCGATGAGCCAAAATGTAAAAGGTGGTGATCGAAAGAAGTGGGGTGATATGAATGCGATCA
The DNA here is from genome assembly GCF_001605985.2 of Dendrobium catenatum. NCBI lineage: Eukaryota > Viridiplantae > Streptophyta > Magnoliopsida > Asparagales > Orchidaceae > Dendrobium > Dendrobium catenatum. The sequence continues at coordinate 37,072 of NW_021319162.1, forward strand.
CCAGCTTTTGGAATAATGGAAGTGCAAAGGACATGTTAGACAGTCCTAGCATCTTTGAGCAAACTGCTAGTCTCTCTAATATGAAAATGACCATTGGTGTTTCAAAGAAAATGGTTGGCCGGAGCCCAATCATAATCAAGATCAGAACACAAGGTATGGAGTTTATCCTCTAAGGTGGAATATTATAAAAGTTCTACACAATCCTGATATGTGATTTTGATTGGGCATCGATTCACATAGGATCCAAGAGAAGTAAAGGCAGAATTTATGTGGAGATTGGCGAAAAACTCAAAGAAAAGTTATGAATTGAAAGGGATTGCAAGAGTAAGAATAAAGCATAAGGAAGTGTGAGAAAACAAGTCAAGTATCGAATAAAAAAGATGGTTCAAGTTGACGGACCAGGAGATAGTGATTCCAGCCATCTTGTATCATTGGTAGGCGGCTTGATCATCTGCCTATAATAATCGAGAGTCCAGAGATGCCCTCGAGGAACTTCCAAAAAAGATGATGTGATCGCTTCCCTCCTATAATTATTAGAGAATAGAGCACAAAAATAAGAGTACAAGAAGATTTGAGGAAATTTAAGTGAAGAAAAATGGCTGAACGGCTCGGTTTATAAAGAATCGGCCCAATCATCCAGGACGATCTCAAAATCGTCTAGGTCGATCGGGTATATTAATGATTTCCAGGCTGATTAGTCAAAAAAGTAGTTAAATCATCCAGGATGATCAGATATCATCCAGGATGATAAGACATAGGTGATAGTCTTGAGGAATCAAGCTAGACGATCTTTGAAAAAGCAGATCATCCTGGCCGATTAGGTGGATCATCTAGAACGATGCCCAATAATGGATTGTACCGGTCGAATTTAAAAATGTTTGAAACATTTCCACATCTATTATCTAGGCTGAATAAGTGGATCGTCTAGGCTGATCATCAATAATTGATCATATCGGTCGATTTTGAAGTGTTAAAAATGTATTGCCATGTGCATAATCCAGTTCGAACAGGTGGATCATCTAGGTCGATTTTTCATAAATTGAGCAAAGAGTGAATAACATCATCTAAGATTAAATAGAATCATCCAGGATAATCATAGATGATTGAAGTAGAAGATGATCATATTGTACAGGATGATAAAGCATCGTCTAGGAAGATAAAGAGCAAAAAGGTCAAAACAGCCAGCATATATTTTTAAAAGTGAATTGAACCGATCATTCAAGATGATGTGACAAAAAGTTTAAATTAGAGGATGGATGGAGATGATCAGAGAAGGCCCAAAAATATAATAACACCAGAAAGTTAAAAATATGAAAAAGATAAAAAAGAAGAGAAAAACAAAATGATAAACAAAAAGTGAATTTTTTTTTGTTTTAAAAAACAAGATATGAACATAATAAAATCTCCAATTAATTGAATTTAGGGACTTGCAAGACCAATGTGCTAACATCGATGAAATTAGAAAAATGATAGAATATCCGATCCTGTTAACCCTAGCTCGGACTTCTCTTAGGGAAAAATCATCTTTGGAAAACAAGAGACCTAACTCAGAGCAAACCAATTGTCTAAGAAAAAAGATCTGTTCAAAACGTGGTTCCAAAAAAATATCTTATAGAATAATATACCAAAGTGATTTATCACAATCAAGAAATTTAAAAATAAGCCTTTGAAAATATCAAGTGACATATAAATTTTTCCAAGATTTAAAGGTTTTGAAAAAGAGGGAAGCTTTTCTTTTTATGGGGTCATTTTATGCCTCTTGTCAATTTGATTGGTGCACATTACGCATCTTTTAATTTTTAATACACTTTATGTATTTCTTAAAATTTTTTTGGCAATCATTGCACATCTTTTATTTTGGCATCATTGGCTACTTTTTATTTATTATTTTTCCAAGCTAGATACATTTTCAAAACTCTTAAATATTCCCAGTTGTGAGTATATCTTCTAATAATTAGAGAAGAAAACCTCACTCTCTAATAAAGGGAAGAATAAACTACAAAACAAAAATCAAATTCATATGATAAATGCAATGATAAGATTTCAAAGAACTTGAAAGTAATATAAAGACTTTTAAATATTATATATATATAAGATAGATTACTGTAGCAAGATAGAAAAGATCTTGATTGTAAAGTCTAGTTGTTAATTTGAGATAGACTTTTATTTGGAAAAGAAAATTATTCCACTAAAAGAGGTTAGAGGGAGGGAAATAATCAACGATATTTCTCCCTTTAACTGATTTAGGGATGTTTAGACATTGACTATATAAATTAAAAAATCAAGACAAAATATCATTTCAAAGGAAAACAAATCAACAAACATAGAAAAGAAAATATTAATTAATATAATAGTAAACAAGTAATCCAAAATTTATTAAGCAGCATGTTTAAGAAATTATGAGCCGCAAGCCTCTTTTGTCCAAGTATCATATGCTCTCATGAGGTCTTTGGTGAGAGCACACCTACAAAAATCAAATGTTATATTTAGGAACCCAAATAGTTTTGTGTCTTTTCTTATGAAAAGAAGAATGCAATATATTTATATTATGATGTGAATTATGTTATTTGGGTCTCCATACCCAATGTGTACTATAGTGAATGGTTCAAGTGTGTGTAATATATCCTAGCATGCCACATGAAAAACATCTAACTCTAGGAAAAGGATTTATAAAGCTTTATATTGAGAACTAATAATGCAGCTTTAGTGTGTGCAATATATCATAGCATGCCACATGCAATATATCCTAGTGTGCAATATATTTATGTTAAACTTTAAGTTAGCACTTTCTAAAGCTGCATTATCAATTCTCAAATTGTGCTCCCTATGCTCAAATTTATCAATATATGTCTTAAAATCATATTCAAGTGAGGTGTAGGATGCTTTCAATGAATCACGCTCAATAACTAACTTAAAGTGCTTTTTATTCAATTCATCAAACTCATCAAGTAAAGATATGTGATTGCTATCAATTTAGAGGTGATCTTTCATCAAAATTTTATGCTCTTTTTATAAGTTCAAAAACTCCAATTTCAAAATAGCATGGTTTTCTTAAGTTTTCTATATGATGCATAAATTTTCTCACAAATTATAACTAATTGATCATAGGTTGGTTCACATACCTCTTCTTGATCAGATTATTCAAGTTCATTATCTGCCATTAAACACAAGTTTGTGGTTTCCTCCTCTGCTTCAGTCTCAAAGGAGTCAGATACAAAATCTGCCTAGAATACCTCTAGGAATCGCTTCTTGTCCTTCCTGTATTTGGGTTTCTTCTCACCCTTCTCCTTGCTTGGGTGCTCCTTAAGTATAGGACAATCAACTTTAACATGTCCAGGCTTTCTGCATTTAAAGAAAACAACATCATAAGAACTTTTATAATTTTTGCTATTCTTACCTCTTTTCCACTTCTAATGGTCTTTATGATTCTTCCTTAGAAAGATTTTGAATTGCCTAGATAAAGTCAATGTCATCATTTTTAGATCGGAATGAATCAGTGTCTGTATTGTTGGCTTTTAGTGCCACAGTTTCTTCCTTCTTTTTCTCGCCTACATCAAGATTTCTTTGATTCACCTCTTGCTCATAAGTAATGAGTGATCCAAGTAAGTTATCAATCGAATAAGTATTCAAATCTTTAGATTCGGTAATTGCAGTGATCTTAGCATCAAAAGAAGGAGGAAAGCATCTCAAAATTTTTTTGACCTTTTCATAATTAGTTAGCTCTCTTCCTAAAGCATGCAATGAGGTGAAAAATTGAGTAAACATTGTATATATTTCAGAAATTGATTCAAAAGATTTCATACAAAAAAGTTCATAATTATGCAGTAAAATATTTAATCGAGATTATTTAACTTCATTGGTTCCTTCATAAGTTACACATAATCTATCCCAAATTTCTTTACCATCTGCACAAGTTGAAACACACATAATCTTCAGATTTCAAAGCATAGAAAAATTAGTTCAAGCATTTTTCATTAAGTTGTGCTAAGTCTCTTTCATCAAAAGTCCATTTAGTAAAAGGAATTTCAATTTTAAAGCCATTAAGTTCACAAGAAGGTGGTGTATAACCTTCTTTAACAAGCATCCATATACGATAATCAAGCGATTGTAAAAACGTAGATATGCAAGTTTTCTAAAAATCAAAATGAATATTATCAAACAAAGGTGGACATATAATAGAATATCCTTCCAGTGTGTTATGATTACCAAAGTTACCCATGAATCAAAATTCAAAAAGTTTTTAAACTTAATTTTATGAATCTTGCTCTGATACCACTTGAAAGTTTCTTAGGGATGTTAAGCCCTTATGAACTAGTCCCAAGGCTAACTAAGAGGGGGGTGAATTGGTATTTAAAAAATCTTTTGATCAAAACATGATCTTAAAACAAAAACTAAGATCCACCATAGAAATTAAAGTGTAGAAAATAAATATTGAAGCAGTAATAAAGAACACAAAAATTTATACTGGTTCAGTCAACACGACCTACGTCCACTCCCCGGAGGCATCCTCCGAGTATTGCACTAAACTCAGTATCTCTGCTTTTGCTCCCACAACAAGGTAGAGAAGCCTATACAAACCTCCTTTTCACTAACTCATGTGAGACAAAGAACCCAACTCCTTTTGCTTCCTCCTGAAGAAGATAGAGAACCCAACTCCTTTTGCTTTCTCAAGAAACAGGAAGAGAACCCAACACCTTTTTCTTTCTCCTGAAGCAGGTAGAGAACCTTCATCAGATGCTGAAGTTTACCTCTCTAGAACCCTTAAGGAACTAAGGATGGTGACTGGAGAAGATGATAGATCCTTGCTTGGAGCAACCTTTGAGAACTCTCTCACAAACTCCCTCTCACAAGATCCTCTTTCTCTCCCTTGCTCTCCCTCTCCTTTTGGCCCTCTCAGGTTAAAGCAGTAGCAAAAGAAGAGCTCTTGGGTAGAATAAGAGCTCTTAAATAGAGGTGTTTTGGAATAGCTCTTATTTTATATAAATTGACTTTATCATCTAAGATGATATAGATATCATCCTGGCCTATCAGCATAAATTTTACTCAATCAGCCTCGTCGATTTGGGATGATCAGAAGATTTTTAGTCATATCATCTAGGACAATATAATATCATCTTAGATGATTAGTACCAATCCTTGATTATTATCCAGACAATTACTCCGAAAGGATATCTAGACGATAAAAAAATAGCTTGATCATCCAGGACGATATCACTATTGTCCTAGCTGATTAGTTCAAATCCGAGGAAAATCGTCCTGAACATCGCCCTGAATAGAAGCTGGCTGATGTCAATCATCCAAGCAATTGTCCCGGACGATCATGCGATCATCTTAAATGATGTGATCAAGCAATCAAACCATAATTGCTTTCTTTAATTACTAGAGAAATTTAGGTATAATTATGGTGCATCATCCAGGCTGATGTCCTGGATGATGTCCAAAAATAAATAATACCTAAATAGATATGGCTGTTGATTCTTTATGATTTAAGCCTATCATTTTGGCAGATATAAAGATTGTCCAGGACGATGTGCTTAATAACGTCTATCTTAACCAGGATGCCCTAATTAGGGTTTCTTTTTTTAGCTGATCATCCAGGATTATTTTAGGATCATCCCGGATGATGTGATCAAAATAGATAACTCTAATCAACAAACACAAATTTTCCCCCATGTGTGTGTCTTCAAGGTTACTTAGTATTAGGAACCACTCCATTTAGAATAGACTCAAGAAAGAAAAAATTACAAACTGACTCAGACCTAATCTACCCGATCTTGAGTTGGCTTTAGTTGCACTCAATCTTGTGGACCTAAAAAGTTAGTAGGAAATACAGTTGTATAAAATCATGAATGTTTGTTATAATCAAAATTCTAATTCATGAAATCAGAATTGCAACAATTATGATATCATATAGTACAATTCATACTTAGAAAAAATTTTTACTTCCTATTTGTTTGATTGCTTACAGGGGAAAATAACTGAACAAATTATCCCGTACAAAAAGGTTTTTTACAATATTATCAATTTAAAAATTATAGATTTTAAACTCTCCCCATGTGTGTGTGTGCACAATTATTCAATTATAATCACATTCTCTCAGACTCAATAAAATAAAAAATACATACATCATTTACAATAAATCCTAAACTGATTTGATTTGAAGTCTTCAACACTCTGAAATATTAGTACACACAAATCGCAAAATAATGCATCCAAAATATTTTAGGAGAAATAATAATATTTTGAATCGTAAAAAAATATACATATTATAAGACTATCAACAATCAAGAACTAAGTTGCAACTATCTCAACAATCTCCCCCTTTTTGATGATGGTAAATAATTAATTTTTGAGTAAAATTGAATACCCTAAATTTCTCCTTAGCTCCCCCATAATTCTTTGAAGAAATAAAATTTGTTTTTTTTACACAAATGACAAAAATACAAAAAATAAAACCCCTAAACACAAAAAAAAAAAAACAAAAACCCTAAACACAAACACAAAAAAAAAAAAGAAAACAAAAACAAAAATCCTAAACACAAAAAAAAAAAAACAAAATAACACCAAACACAAACAATATTACTCCCCCTTTTGACAACACCAAAAAAGGAAAAAGGAAGGTTAAAATGGAAGACATTATATGAGAAACTTTAGTAATTGATCTTGAAAGAGATTAAATTAAAATTTAAATAAAATTTAGTTATCATTAGATGAAAAAGAAAGATTCAAAAGCATTTAAATTAAAGTATAACTTTGATAAAAAAAATTAATCAAGGTTGTGAAGCATTCTAGACTATTAGATAAAGAGAATTATTTCAAAAGTGATGAAATGAAGATTAGTTCATTCTAATTTTCAATATGAAACATAATTGAACATTATATTGATTTAAATTTAAAGATTAAACGATATAGGTAAGAACATATTCAGTTGGCGGCATTGCGCATCTTTTCAAATATTTGTGGCACACTTTGTGCATCTTTTTGTATTTGGGCAAATTTTATTCATATTTTCAATTTACGAACCATTGCACATTCTTTCAATTTTCATACACATTGTACATTTCTTTTTTATATCCTCTTTTTTTTTACTTGATATTTCTAAAATCAATAATCTAAAAAATCAAAATTTCTCTAATTATAATTATAATTATATTGAAAAGAGAAATAAAAAATAATAAGACATAATTCTAATAATAATATTTAAATTTTGTTTGCCTAAAAAGAACATGAGATTGTTATCCTTAACTTGATAAAGTTATAAGTTAACTTAAATTTTTTTAAAAATTAGATTTCATAATGAAATTAATTTTGCATTGCAGGTTAATTTATAACACTTTTTTAGATCAATTAAGATAGGATTATCATATAGGCAAACTTTACATTTCAAACCATAAATAAAAACAACTAATCAAAACAAGAAATTTTTTATTGATATTAATATAATGATTAGATACATTTAAGCTCTTTTGATATTAATTTTTATCATAATAAAAAGATCACAACATTAATATAGAAATTAAACGAGGACAACTACATAAAACACTGATCATCACTAAAATCATCACATCTTGAGAGGACTGATAAAGACAACATAAAAGAAGTACATCTAAAACTCTGAGGGACCCCAGTCTAGAGGAGGTGGTTGGTTGAAGACTAAGAAATATCTATTCATCTAGCTATATTAGTGCTCACCGAGTCAAACTGACCTCGGATCTAACCCATGTCTTGCTGGTACAGTACATCCTGCTGGTTTAAGTGAGTCTGAACTTGATCAAAACATTAATCAAAATGACTCTCTAACCAGTCAAAGTGCTTGATCATCTCCTGAAAGTCGGGTTCATGAGTAGGTGTAGGTGCTCCCCCTTCTTCCTTAGTATCCTCACTAGAATTGTTATTTTTCCCAAAAAGTGCTCAAAAAGTGGCATCGATGAAGTAGATTGGAAACTCAATGGGAACATCAGCATAAAAAATGTTGTACTTTTTTTCTAAGACATAGGTCACTAGATATCCTAGAGTAATATTTTTCTTCCTCGTATGAGAAACAAACCCAATTTTAGAAAGGTTATGAAAGTAATCTAGAATGAGTTGGGCTTCATCAATTAGTTGTCCAGTCATGATTAGATAGGTAACTATGGATAGAAGAGGGGTAATGTTTATGCGATCACTAGTATTTGGAATGATTGAAGTTCTAAGGACATGCTGGATGACCCTTACATTTTTATTTAAAGTATAGCCTCTAGCCAAGTGACCAACTTGTGTAACCCCTCTAAGCGTTTTATTTATTTTAGACCAATCATAGTTAAATTTGGAGGTTATAGTATATGTTATACTACCTTGAGTCCTTAGATGCAAAAAAGTTCATAGATTTTCCTTAGTGATTTCTAGACATTTCTTTTGGATATAAGATCTTATCCTAATCTCATTCTCATTAAAACTCATATTTTCCAAAAAGTAGTAAAAGGTCTCTTTATTGTAAGCATGAATCAAAGTCAAAATGAAGGCAAATTAGTTTGAAGCAAAAAGAGGCATTACTTGAAAATGGATATCATCCTGAATAAGTAGTCTATATGAAGTAATTTTTATAGCGACAAACCTATGGTAGGAATCATTATTTTCTCTAGATAGAAAGTTTTTGTCTCTACCCCTGGATGACGAGCCCTTAGAGACTCTACCGCACTTGCTAGAATTGGCCAGTTCTAAGATGAGAAGGATTCAAGAAGGGTGTTGAAGTGAATGAAAATGAATTTTGAAGCCCTCCTATTTAAAGAAAATTGGCCCTTCATACAGTACAAAAATTAGTTCGTATGTACGATCCTGCGATCGTATGGGACAAAAAAATTTTCATATGGGCAAATGAAAACGTTCAAAATGAAATAACTTTTCATAATCACATAAGTTACGAAGCATCCTTTTGTATAGACTTTTTGACCAGATGATCATACAGGCGAATATGTGTTCATCTGGGATGATCAATTATTTAAGATCATTTTAATGATGGTTAGGTTCATCCCCCACAACGAATGACATGTGGTTCGTATGTACGAAGTAAAGTTTCATATGTATGATCAATTATAATAACTGATTCTGCCTGGATAATTATCTCCATGCATACAAATGAAAGAATATAGATCGTATGGGATGATAGTATTATTGTACAGTATGATATGTGTTAGAAATCAAAACATTATGCATTCAGTCCAAACCAACGATTGACATTCTGCAGAATTCATATGAGACGAAAATAATTTTATATAACATAAATATAATACTTAGAAAATTCAGCACGAAAGATCAGAAATATGAATTTTGATATGTGATACATGTCTAAATTACACAAATTAAAATAAAACCAAAAATTTAAAAATACTCACACAAATAAAAACATTGAAAACCAAAAATAGGGAAAACACATGAAAACATATCAAGTTTGTAAAAGAATTAATTTAAGCATTTAGATCGATCACACCTAGCCTTATTCTTAATGTACTAAAAGTATCAAAGGCTAGTTATTCTGTAAAAATTTCTGCAAGTTGATTTTCAGTTGAAATATGGTTCAATTCAATTTCTCCTTTGGATATAAGATCCATAATGAAATGATGCCTTATGTCTATATGTTTTGCTCTAGAATTTTGAATAGGATTTTTTTAAATGCAAATGGTACTAGTGTTATCATAATAAATTAGACTTATATCTATTATAAATCCTAAATCAATCAATTGTTGTTTCAACCAAAGAACTTGTGCCACACAACTTCATAAGGCAATGTATTCAACTTCAGTAGTAGATAAGGCTACAGAATTTTTTTTCTACTAGACCAAGAAACTAAAGAATTTTCTATAAATTAATAAGTTTTGGATGTACTCTTTTGATCAACCCTATAACCTGAAAAGTCTGAATCTGTATATCCAATAATTTTAAATAAAGAGCTATACTTAGGATACCAAATTCCTAAGTTTTAAGTTCCCAAGAGATATCTAAAAATCCTTTTTGTTGCTGTCAAATATAATTCTTTCGAATTTGATTGAAATTTAGCACACAAATAAACACTAAACATAATATCAGATCTGCTAACAGTCAAATAAAGCAAGGATCTAATAATTCTTTTAATTTTCTTTTAATCAACAGATTTTCCCTTTGGGTCCTTATCCAACTGAACTGAGGAACTCATAGGTGTACTAAGTGGTTTAGCATTATCTATTTTATACTTCTTGAGGATATCCTTAACATACTTTAACTAACTAAGAAATTTTTCATTCCTAATTTTTTAATGCTAAAAACCTAAAAAGTAACTAAGATCTCCCATTAGGCTTACTCAAATTCACTACTCATTATTTTAGAAAAAATATCATAAAGATTTTTATTTGTAATCTAAAAATGATATCGTCAACATAAATTTGAATAATGAGTATATCATCCTCCAATTTTTTCAAAAAGAGAGTGGTATCCACACTTCATTTTTTAAAAAATTTCTCAAGTAGGAACATGCTTAACCTCTCATACATAGCCCTAGGTGCCTGTTTCAATCCATATCATGCCATTTTTAATTTAAAAACATTATTTGGGTATTTTGAAATTTCAAAACCTGGAGGTTGTTCAACATAAATATCCTCTTGTATCACCCCATTCAAAAAGGGACTTTTAACATCCATTTGATTTAATTTAAATCCTCTAAAATAGATAAATACTAACAAAACCTTAATTTCTTCAAGTCTCGCTATAAGGACAAAAGACTCCTCAAAATCAATCGCTTCAATTTAATTATATCCCTTAGCCACCACTCTAGCCTTACTTCTAACAACAATTCCCGAGTCATTCATTTTATTTTTAAATACCCACTTAGTTCCAACTATACTTTGATCCTTTGGCCTTACAATTAATTACCAAACATCATTCCTTACAAACTGATTTCATTTTTCTTACATTGCCAAAATATAAAATTCATCTAAAAGTGATATATTTACATTTGTGGGTTATATCATTAAAATAAAGGCAAAAGGATTGACTTCTTTGCTAAGACCACGCCTAGTCCTAACACCTTCACTAGGTTAACCTAAAATTAATTCCTTATGATGATTTTTTAGAAAATTTCAAATCTCTAGGAAATAGGTTTTCTATCTCTAATTTTTCTTTCAAATTAATTTTCTCAATCCTTTGGGAGTTATTTTCTAAAACATCCTCCTCCAAACTTGGCTCTTTCAAAATTTTAGATTCATCTAATACAACATGTATAGTCTCCTCAACTACCAAAGTTCTTTTGTTTAATACTCTATAGGATTTTCCAACACTAGAGTATCCAAGAAAAATTCTTTAATCTGATTTTGGAACAAATTTTCCTAAAGAAGATTTTCTATTATGATGTATAAATACCTTACATCCAAAAACATACAAATGTGATAAATTTTGTGATCTCCCTTTAAGAAGCTTATAGGGTGTTATGTTTAGTTTTGATCTAATGTTCACCCTATTTAGAACATAACATGAATTATTAATTGTTTGAGCCCAAAAATATTTAGGGAGTGAATATTTAGCCAACATGGCTCTAGCGGCTTCAATCTATATTCTATTCTTTCTTAACTACCCCATTATGTGGAGGGGTACTAGGTGCAGAAAAATTGTGATTAATTCCTTGTTCTTCACTAAAATCCTCAAATCTTTCATTTTCAAATTCACCATCATGATCACTTTGAATTATTAAAATCTCACACCCTAGTTTAGCTTGAATCTAAGTCAAAAGTCTCTAAATTCCTCAAATGATTCACTCTTATGAAATAAAAATTTAACCCATTTGAATATCATGAAATTATCAACTTTCACAAATCTGTATAATTTAACCCAGTCCAAAAAGATCTATATGTATAATCTCTAAAAGTTTACTAGTTCTAAGATCCTTATTGGAATGAAATGAGGACTTCACCTATTTTCTTAATTGACATGCATCGCAAAGGTGATCCTTAGTAAAGTCTAGTTTTGGTATACCTCTAACCAAATCTTTATGGGTAATTTTTTAAGGTTTTCATGCTAGCGTGACAAAGTCTCATATGCCATAACCAAGATTTATTAGAATTTTTTTTTAAACAAAAAGCATTATGAGTTTTAATATAGTTTAAATCTAGAATATAAATATTATTTACCCTTACTCCATGCAATCATCTTTTCCATTTAGGCTTAATATGCAGCTAGTGGGAAAAATTTTTATATTGTACCCTTTATCATATAGCTAGCTAATACTTAACAAATTATGCTTTAAGCCTTTGATAAGTAATATATTTTCTATGAAAAAATTTTGCAAGTTTTCGATCATACATGTGCCAACTGTTAAGATAGTTGCTATTTGCATGCTTTACATTTTTGCAACTTATATAGTTTTGATGATTCCAAACATTATTGTTCAAATGTGCTGTTCTCTCCTAATAATTTTTTAGAAGAATTGTATTTGCTCTTGTGTGTACTAACATTACAGGGAAAAAGAACTCCAGACTGCGAAGACTTCAAATTAAAATCAGCATGAGATACCTTGAA
>NW_021319162.1:49690-168593 GCF_001605985.2 Dendrobium catenatum
TTTGGAAGTTTCCTATATCATCAAAAGACAACCCATTTTAGGAGCTTATGAACTACTATAATAAAATCAAAATTCTTTATACCTGGAGTGTTGGCAACTTCAAGCAATTTTACCCATAAGGGATGTATCTATCCACATATGTGCATTATTTTCAATTCACACGATTAAAAAAAAATTCTCTAAATAAAAATTCTATATCAAAATTCAACCCAATCAAAGGCACCTGCCTAAATAAAACATTCAAAACACTATTGGGAATTAGAATGGCAAGCATGAATCCCTGATTCTTATAATAAGAACTCCAAAAGTTATATTTTGGTGAAAAATATTCTAACGTAATCATTCAACCTCACATAACATGCTAATCACTTGAGTAGCCCTGGATTATTCAATCCCCCTATAGGTTTGAGTTGAAAGAAAGGATTGAAGCCAAGGCCCCTAGGCACTCTAGACTTGTGTATGGGCTAGAGCCTCCTGCATGAAAGAAAGTCATCTTTCTAGCAAGATCCTCTATTTATTCTTTGTTAAGTGGTTAATGATACATAACATCTTCAAATACTTGAGAACATCACATCCAATCAAGTTCGCCTTTTATTATGAACTCTCTAGATTTTAACCTCTAGACTTTTAAATAAATCGATTTCAGCCCTTATTTAAAACTCACTAGATTTTAGCCTTTAGTTCCTAAAAAGAGAGTTCACCCTTCATTCCAAACTTAGCAAATTTTGGTTTCTTGACCATCTAAACAACTAAAGTTCATTCTAAACTATCAAATTGTAGTCCTCTTTACTCCTGGACTACTGAACTAGATTCTCAGTCAATACTTGTTGAATATTAGCCCCCTCGATTGTACGATAACAAATTAATATTTTGAGCAGCATGAAATCATCCTATCCCCCTCTAGGTCTGTGCTAAAAGAAAAGATAAGAATACTCCATAAGGGGAGCTGAGGCCCGTAGACATTCAATATCCACATGAGCCCCAAATCCCCCCAATAAGAAGGAAAGTCGTCTTTATAACAAGATCTCTCTTTATCCTTCATTAAGTAGCTAAGAGAAATTATTGGCTGAATCTCAAAAATAATTATGTATAAAGTTTTCTATCCACTGTGAATAATTAAACACAAATCCTCTATTAATTTATGAACCATGCATTCTAAGCTCGAGGAGCTAGGGCGTTAGATGAATTGGGTCATTTAAACATATATAAACATTCTTGTTTATTTTAAAGGAATAAGTACTTGACTTGGATAGGCATACAAAGAATTAAACTTCTCATAAACTCACCCAAAATAATAAGGGCTAGCAATGCTAATAGCCAAACATTCTTACAAACTTGCAATCATGTCTAAATGATCAACACTTTCACTTAAGCAATGCGGGATCGTTTAATCACCCTCTTGGTCTATGCTAAAAGAAATGATTAGACTACTACATGAGGTGAGCTAAGCCCCCCCATGCGCTCAAGACCTGTATAAGTGTTGGAACCCCTAGTGAGAAGGAAAGTCATCTTTCTAGTGAGATACATCCCTCAAACACTATCGAGCACATAAAGTAAAAACTTTACATCAAACTTGTTATAGCTCATAAAATAAGCAATTGGATCACAAAATGGCCAAGAAGCACCAAAATATGTTAATTTTTTGTGGATGACATTCTTTCAAAAACTAAAAAGTATGAGAAGTCATATTTATTTCATATCACAAAGGTTTTAGATTTTACCTTAATTACATGTTTCATATTATAAAAATTTATAAAGGGTCATGTTAAATATTATAACATTTATATGCACTCGCATGAAGAATTTAATCAGTTTTCTAGTGTAATTCATGATGATAAAATGATCAGTTCTATCAAACAGTGTCAAAATGTTTGAGAAATTTCTATGCCCATTTATCCCGTCTTGTAAGAAATCAAGTAACTTTCCTTAATAAGTGAAGCGGAGAGTGCAATATTTACCCTTATTTTCCTCACTCACATAGGGCCCCCTTCAATATCAGTATATACACTAGAAAGAGAGAATTTAAATGCTTTCCTTGAGAGCACCCTAACTTTCCTAGATGAATTAAGGAAAATAACTCTTGCCCTTCTCACCCAAGGAGAAAATACATCTCGCCTTTGGCTTCATAGTGAATAGAATTGGGTTGGCTAGAACATTTTCTTATGCTTCCATTTCTAGTCATCAGCAGAAAAGATACGAAAAAAAATAGGAAACCTAAAAATGTTACCTCCAAGTGTTACCTTGCTCCCTACCATAGCCTCTACCATGATGAATTACTTTATATCTCCAGTCATATGCCTTGAACATCCATTATCCATCTATCACATACTCTCACATGGCCTTTTGTGAGAAAATCTCTATAAAACCATTAAGGATTATTTTTGGGAACCTAAAAAAGTTTGGGTTGCACCTTATGGATTAATGGATGAAATGCTTGCATGCTATTTTATGATTTATATAGTTTTGGCATCCACACAAAGTGTGTTCTATAGTGTATAGTGCAAGTGTTTGATATTATTGCAACACAAACTTATGAATTTATATTTTTGATGATAAAAAATGTAAAGGTTTACATATTTATGTCATCTAGTATTTTCAGTATGTATTTATTTATATGTATACTAATATTTTAGGAACACTATACAACACCCAATGAAGACACAATGCTCAAGATTGGGTATAATAGGTTATGCTGTAAAGAGTATAATATTTAGTGATGTGCTTTTTCAACTCTTGAGTTAAAATCTTATAAAGGTGTATGTTTACTGAGTAACCTTGCACACACACATGGGGAGAGAGAAAAATGTTTTTGAGAGAGTGTTTTTTTTATGTCCATCGTATTGTAGAATATTGGCTTCATACTGTATGAACTTTTTTTATACTATACGATTTAAATTAATATTGTATGATATGTTGTGCACTGTCAAAACCCTAGACACTATAAGTTAAGGAATAGACTAATAATATGCTAATTATATAATACAATTTGGTTCATACTATATGCCCTAATTAAAAAGTTTCATAATTAATCCCCCAATATTAGTTAAACAAATCATGGATAATTATTATGATCGATTGTACTGTACGATACATCTCATACTGTATAATTACCCTTGTATGAAATTGGTCGTCTCATGGATTGTACAAAACAAAATCCTTGATTTTTATACTAATTGTATCGTACGATATCCACAGTATTGAATGATCGTCCGTATACGAAGTTTCCCAAGTGAAAGTTTGTTAGGGATGTTAAGCCCTTATGAACTAGCCCGAGGCTAACCAAGAGGGGGGTGAATTGGTGTTTTAAAAATTTCTCAGATAGAATTCACGATCTTAAACAAAACTAACATTCACCACAAATATTAAAGTGCTGAAATTAAATGTGAAAAATTAATAAGAAAGAACACATAAAATTTTATAGTGGTTCGGTCAACTTGACCTATGTCCACTCCCTGGAACCTCCCCTCCGGGTATTACACTAAACTCAGTTATCTCCTTTTGCTCCAACAGCAAGGCGGAGAAGCCTGTACAAACCTCCTTTTCACTGACTCCGGTGAAGCAGATAACCCAATTCCTTTCGCTTCTTTCTGAAGTAGGCAAAGAACTTCGATCAATTACTAAAGTAGACCTCTATCAAACCTCCAAGGAACCAGAGATGATGATCAGAGAAGACAACTCAGATCCTTTCTTGGAGCAACCTCTATGAAACCCTCACTACCCCTCACAAGATCCTCTCTCTCTCTCTCTCTCCTTCAAATTTTCCCTAAATTATGGTTGCCTTAACCATGATGCCCTAATTAGGATTTTTATTTTTAACTGATCATCTAGGATAATTTTGGATCACCTCAGATGATATGATCAAAAATAAAAAACTTTAAAAATAAACATAATTTTTTCTCCATGAGTGTGTATGTGCAAGGTTACTTAGCATCAGGTCTCACTTTGTTACATTTGACTCAATAAAAGATAAAAACACTTAATGAATGCTTACTTAATGACGTAATCCTAATCTATCCAATCTTGAGTTGCTTGATTTGCAGTTGACCTTATGAACCTAAAATGTTAGTAGGTAGGATAATCATAGAAAATAGAAGTGTCAGAAATATTTGCTATAATAAAAAATATAATCTCTAAATCCAGATTCACAACACTAAGGGTTGTCCCAAATGAACAGAAGGAATTTCCATAGTTTGTAACCTATGATATTTTAATTGTACTAAATAAAATGTTATAAAAGTTGAATAGTTAATTTAAATGACCTTGCTATATGAGTTTGAATTGCACTGGTCATATTGCACGATGCATGTAATGTACTATATAAACAAAAAGAAAAATTCTTAGAAAATAGGTTTCATGAAGTCCTCTATTTAAGCTTTATGCAAAGACTTTGTGAGTGTCTTTGGCATGCATTGAGTCTCCATTCTTCTAGAGAAAACTTGAAGAGAGATCCATAAAAGGGAGAGAGGAAACATGGAGTTTGAGAGGGAGAAGATCCTTATGGGATTTAAGGGAGTGTGGAGAGGTTTCACACACGTTTTACATAGTTCCTCTAGTAAGCTTGCACCTTAGTACCATCTGATTCAAGGTTTGTCTTGAGAGAAATTTTGGATAGAGGAAGAACTCTTTGGTGTCAAAGGACCCAGCTTCTCTGCCGCACTAGGGAAGGTGAAAGTGATTTCAGGTTCTTTGCCTCACTAAGAGGGTGAAAAAGAGTCAAGGTTCTCTACCTCACCAGGAGGGCGAAAAGGGTCCAAGGTTCTATGCTTGTGAATGGAGTACGACTCTTAGCTACACCGGGTTAGGATAAAGATTTTGTAAGGGCTTCTATGCTTAGCTATAGGGGCAAAAATATAGTTACTAAAGAGTTTAGTGTAATACCTAGAATGGGAGGTTATAGGCAGTGGACATAAGTCAGGTTGAATGAACCACTATAAATCTCTTGTGTATTTATTCTTGGTTTTATTTTTCTGCACTTTATTTTTTACATTTATTTTTGTTATAATTATGTGGAAAAAATCTTTGATTTTTTGTTATTGTGAAATTACTTTGCTTCTTCATTAAGAGAGGAAATTATATGTTTTTAGATGTTAAAAAAACTTTAGAAAGGGGAATTTTTCTTTTTATTTAAAGAAGTTGTTAAATTACCAATTCATCCCCTCTTGGTTAGCCTCATGACTAATTCTTTAGGGTTTGAAAAATATTACAAACTTTTAAGTGATATCAGAGCACTTTCAAGAGGTATTAGAGTAGGATTCATAAATTAAGTTTTAGAAAAACTTTTGAAAAAAGATCAAAAGCTAACTTTGGAAATCATAATATTATGAAGGGATATTCAATCATGCGACCACCTTTATTTGAATTTTTTTTATTTTTAGAAAATTTGCAGGTATACTTTCTTGCAATTAATATATTAATCTCTCATATAATTCAAACTGGTTATTCTGTACCATCATGTATTATAAATGGAGTCAAAACTGATATTCCTTTTACTGAATGGAGTATAATATATCAAATCAATGCTCAACTAAATACTAAATGCTTAAATTTTTTTTTTGTGCTTTGAATTCTAAAGATTATACGAGAATCTCTATATATACTACTTGCAAAAAAATCTGGGATTTTTATATATGACATCAGAAGAAGCCTTAGAATTTTATTAGGTTTACTTTTATTCCATTGCTGACGATGCTTTTGATTTTTCTTTAGAAAGCTTTTAAATTCCCTTATTATCAATGTAATGTCATCATTATTTTTAGGAATAGAATTGTCACTATCATAATCATCAGCCTTTAAGGCTACAATTTTTTATTTTCTTTTCTCACCTCTATCATGTTGTCTTTGACTCACTCCATACTCATAAGAAATGAGTGATCCAAGTAACTTATCAATTGAATAAACATTGAGATCCTTGGATTCAGTAATAAAAGTTTTTTGTATCTTAGGAACTAGGTAGACAATATAGAATCTTATTAACTTTTTTAGAATTTGTGAGTTCTCTACCTAATGCATGCATGAAAGTGAATATTTGTGTGAACCTAGTATATATTTTAGAAATAAACTCACTAGATTTCATGAGAAATAGTTCATAATCATGGAGTAGATATTCAACTTAGATTGCTTTACTTCATTTTTTCATTCAAAGGTTATACATAGTTTATCCCAAATTTTTTTACCAGTTGTGCAAGTAGATACACGTACGTAATCTTCAGATTTTAATACACAAAAAAAGTAGTTTAAATATTTTCATTTAATTGGGCTAATTCTCTATATTTTATGCTCCATTCAAAAAATGAAAATTTAGTTTTAATACAATTTATAAAATGAGAAGGTGCGGAGTATCCTTCTTGAAATAACATCCACATGTGATAATCTATTGATTACAAGATAGTAAACATGTGAATTTTCCAAAAAAAAAAAAAAAATCAAACAAAGGTGTTCATATGATAAAATACCCTTTTACAATATTACGATTACTAAAATTAGCCATGGATCATTTTTAAAAGTTTTCTAAAACATAGTTTTTAAATCCCGCTCCGATACCACTGAAAATTTTGAGGAGATTGTGAGACCTCTAAGAACAATCCTTAGACTAACCGAGAGGGGTGTAATTGGTAATTTTTAAAAAAATTTAATGTTTTATAATTTGATATAAAAGTGAATTAATTTCACAATAAAAAGATCTTAGTTTTCACTCGCATAGTTAATCATAGAAAAAGAAAGTACGAAAAATAATAAGAACAAACACACCATAAATTATAGTGGTTCGATGAAACCTGAGCTACATCTACTCCCCAAAATCCTCCTTTTCAAGGTATTGCACTAATAAAAATGTCTCCTTTTCCTCAAATAGAAAGTCAGAGAAGCCCTTACAAAACACCTTCCATCAACTCAGTGCCACCGATGACCTTAGTCTATTTCACCCTCTTGATGAAGGCAGAGAACCTGATATCCTTTTTCTCCCTCCTAGAGATGGTAGAGAACCAACAATCATTTTTCTCCCAGCTGGAGATGGCAGAGAACCAAAACCTAATGCTATAGAATGACTTCTTGGAGCCTCCAAAAGTTCAAGGAAGAAGCTTGAAGATGATGAGGAAGAACCTTTCTTGGAGCAACCTTGTGAATCCCTCATAAATCTCCCTTATAAAAACTCTACCTCTCTTCTCTCTCCCTAAGCTCTCCTAAGAACCTCTTTTCTCCCTCTTAGAAAATTTTAGCAGTAAAAGTCTTGACATAAGATAATGTGAATGCTTAAATAGGGAGCCTCTCAAAAAGCCCTAAATTTTAATTTAGCTACTCTAATCATCCCGTACGATCCAAGATCGTACTATACAATTAGGTCAAAATTTTCCTATTTATACTATATGAGGAGATATACCGTGTATAATCAGATTAATAAGGTGAAATGATCATCTAGGATGATTGAGAGCATCATCTAGTACAATTTGTGTGAACAACATGGATAATCATTCCGTATGATAGGCGATGATTAATTATCATCCCATGTAGGAATCAGATCATACCTTAGGATCATTCAAATCATCTAGTATGATAAGAATGAATAAAATGGATAATTATTTAGTATGATGGGCAATGATTAATTATCAACCCATGTAGGAATCAAGTCGTACATTATGATCGATCAAATTATCTTGTATGATTTAATCGAAGAAACTAACTATAATTATTCTCCTAATCATAGAATCAATTTAGACATGATTTTCATATATCGTATAATATAATGCATATCATACGGTACGATTAGACACAAATATGAGCATTAAAATATTGCCTAAATTATGATTGGCGGGTAAATATCCTGATTATAACTAATCATTCTATATGATAAGGATCGTCCACTATAATTAATTTAATCAATCTCAATTAGCAAAGGGTGCTCTAATTAAGATTTTATGGTTAACTGAATATCGATTAATTTAAAAATAAAAAATATTTCCAACTCACTAACTCACTCCCTTGAATATGTATGTGCAAGATTATTTATCTTTAGGATCTACTAGAATATATAATTGATTCAAGATAGGTAAAAAGTATAAAAACTAAAAATACAAACTTTAATCCTAGCCTACCTAGTCTTGAGCTAATTGAGATTACAAGTACGCTATGGCCCTGAAATGTTAATGAGCAAGGCAAAAAAAAAAGTAAATTCAATTATTAGGAGATTGCATTGTGACAAATCAAGTAATGTTTATTATCATCAAAATTGAAACACTTAAATCCAGATTTGTAATAGAGTCAACCATTTTTTCTTTGACAAACAATTTAATTAATTATTATCGAGTTATATATTCTTATTTAATACCATGCTATAAACTAAAGGTGCATTACTTTATTTACTATCAATCGTCGGGTTACACATTAACTTCTATTGAATTCAACACTAAGTTAAGAACTTCAAGAAAATTTTATAAAAGTTCTTACAATTACATTTAGGCAAGTGCCATAGTACATGCTTTTTATTTATACCAATACTGCCAAAATAAAAACTTAAATAAATTTAGAGCAATAAAAATAAACAAAAAAAAAAGATGAGTAAGAAAAAAATATTTCATTAAATAACTTTGCAAATACAAGTTATCCTTATGGAAAAAAAGGTATAAAAAAAATTTCATAAGATGGGCTAGTATGATTGAATCACTAGTCATACTCACACTATTAGTCTTCACACCTTTTGAAACTTCCTAAAAGAACATAGTAGAGTTTTGGATTCTAGAGTTAAGCTCACTTTCGAGATGAGCTTCTTGAAGTAGTACTTTATTTCAGCCTTGAACCTTTGTCTTATGATTTCCCCACAGTCACTAGACTTTAAGAAGGAGACAAAATTCGCTTTAGTGTGCTTAATATCAGTGGATGTCTTGGTGAGTTTTAATTCAATTATCTCCTTCAATTTTAACACTACCTCCTTCTACCACCTCCTCTAATAAGTCTACCTTTGAAGCTTCAACCTCTTAACGATCTTGCTCTATAGATCCTCCACCTTGACTTCAATGGCAAGATTGGTTAACCTCTCATCTTCCACACACTATTGGTAAGAACTATAGGACTTCTCGAGGTGGGCCTCCTTCACCATAAGCCACTGGTAGGAAGGTCGTAAAAAGTTCTCTAGAAATTTCATGTTGGCATAGTTGAGCTCATATTTAGGGATAGCCTTTAAGTACCCATCGAGTGATCAAAAGAAAGTGGAATGATCCTTATTGTAGAACCTATATAAGGAATAGGGATCATTGGCTATAACCCCTGAGTAGGTAGCCTTTGTGAGTGAGGAAGGTTAGATTAAGCACTTTCTTCCTTATCTTTTTCATTCCCCATCGCCCACTCTACAACATCCACTTCTTTTTCATTGCATATCTTTCCATCACTACCTCCTCGACCTTTTATTCCCTTCCTCCTCATCAATGGATATCCCCTTAGCAGAACGAGGTGACATTATCAACTTTAAAGTTAGAAATGCTACCACTTCCTTGCCCTTAGCGAGAACTTGCATCATCTTGATGCATGCCAACTAATTCCTGGTGTTCGTGCCTTGGAGCAAGGAGGAATCACCACTTTAATCATGATTCTCTTGGTCACACAACATATATATCGACTCTTTGTATAAGTGTTGAAGTGTATGTCTTCACTAGGAGCTCACACCTATTTTGTTATCTTCCTGAAATATTAGGCAAGGTATATAAGGTTAGTGTGATTCACTAATACCTAAGAAGATTACAAGCACTTGGAATTTATGAATGTAATAATGCATTTGTAAAGAGCATCAATGGCTATTACGAGGTTTCTATAGGAATATAAGAGGGTAACAAAGGTTTACAAATATAAGAGGGTCGTTTCTACTCGTAGCTCTCAAGTCTTAATTGTTTCATATCTCATTATAGAACCTCATTCACGGTAAGGTCCTTGTTAACCTCACTTTTCACTCAGTTCATATAAACCCTAAACCTATAAATATCTATTTTAAGCTTGGTAATATATGAATATAGTGTTATATTGCTTGATTAAGCACCAAAGACCTATTCCTAGGTCCCCTATTATAACTTGTCAAAAATTAACTTGCCTATTATGTTATCTTGAATTAAATGGTTAGAATACATGACCTATACCTATAAATTTGACTCCAATCTCCTAAAACCTAACTCTAAATATCCTTGAACTAATATAAACCCTAAACCATGCCTTAGTTGACCTAAAAGCCAAAGGGTTAATCCCCAACCTACATGAAGCTTTCCAAGTGAACAACATCATCCATGACACTTGCTATTTGATTTTAAGCACTATCCAAGTCTCAACCATAGGAGCTTGATATACTAAACTCATCAACCCTAGCCACTCAAGCCAAAAGTTGACCCATTTAACATGATTGACTTAGTTTAAGCATGATCAACTGTCAAACCCCTACATTGATTTACTCTAAGCCTCACTATTTTAGAAAACCTCACCAAATTAAATCCATTAAATCTTCTTAAGGTTTGGGCATGCTTTTGCCACCTACTTTGGTTAACATTTGACTTAGTTAACCTAATCCAAGACTGGTTAAACTAGTATAGATTTTTACGATCAATTGGACCTACCCCATTGCTCAAGCTTGGTCTATTTGAACTTTTAAACATCCTTAAACCTTAACCTATCTACTTTATAGTGGTTTGAATTGGTCAGCTAATATGAAGTGGTCAAACCTCGGTAAACCCAAATCTCCTTCATGTAAAATTGAAATTAATTATATCAAATCCCTTTGACTTGAGCCAAATAGCCTTTAGAGGATCCCAAGGATCTATTCTAGTTGGCTTGACCAAAGTTGACTAGATTCTTCAAATAACCTAAAATATCCAAATTGTCAAAGCTAACTAAGCCCCTATCTCAAGAATAAGTAATATAAATAAAAGAGAGATCATTCAGCCTCCAAACTCTTCAAGTAATTGCTTGGACTATCACCTTGCCTTTTTTAAAATTATATTTGTGCAAGTTCCACTTTGGCTGCCATTTTCTTTTGCAGGGGCTTTTTAGTGCACGTGATCGTAGTCATGATTTTTTGGAAGTTAAGGTGGAGCTTGCTGCTGTTTTTTTGTTTGTTCCCTTTTTTGGGATGCTATTTCTTGTTCACCGTAGATTGTACCTAGGTTATTTTATAATTTCGTGTAGTAGGGAACCCGAGTTCCTAGAATTTTTTTGTTTTCTTTTTGTAGCTCTTATGAGCATTACTAAGCTTGAGATCTCTTTAAGGACTTTGTACTATTTTTCTTATATTAATGCTTAGGCCTCTCTAAGAGTTTCCCCTTAAAAACAAACAAACAAACAAACAAAACAAAACAAAACCCCTATCTCTATCATATACCAACTAGTTTGGCTTGTTTAAATCTTCTCTAGAACATTACTAAAAGTCACCTAAACCTAGCCCATGCTCTAGTTTAGCCCAAACCTAGCCCAAGTTATCCTCTCCACGAAAAAATGCCAGGTTGTTTTTTGCTCACCTTTCACCTAGCCACTTGCCACGAAAAGGTCCTCTACCAGTTGGAAATCATCTAAGGAATGATACTAATGAATCCCATCTATTTGTTTGGCCTATAATAGTTCGAATAGGATAAACCATGCGAACTCTTCATACAAACTTTCAATTAAGAACCAGTGCTTCCATGACAAAATTCCTTTTAATTCTTGCTTCATAGGGTTTAAAATATTGTCGTGATGACGCTGAGCTTGTTGGTTACCTCCCCGGCAAGGAGCGCGAATGCCCATTTTCACCCTATCTTTTCTAGCTATTCCGCCACCGTCAGCCTCTCCTTCCCTCTTCGGCAATGGAGGCCAATTCGAACCTTAAACCAGACACTAGCTGCCCGCCGTCGGTTCTTCTTCTGCACTGTTGCGTCCTCTTCGTCGCCGCCGTTGCAGCAAGTTGACATGAGCGAAGCGGAAGCGAGAGGGGATACGATTGGGTGGGGGAAGGTTTCGGCCGTCCTCTTCGACATGGACGGAGTTCTCTGCGACAGCGAGCAGCCATCTCGAATGGCCGCTGTCAATGTTTTCGCTGAGATGGGCGTCTCCGTCACCGCCGATGACTTCGTGCCATTCATGGGGACCGGTGAGGCAAATTTTTTAGGAGGTGTTGCTTCTGTGAAGGGGGTTAACGGGTTTGATACCGAGGCAGCTAAGAAACGGTTTTTTGAAATATATCTTGATGAGTATGCAAAACCCAATTCTGGCATTGGATTTCCAGGGGCTCTAGAGATCATAATGGAGTGTAAGAGTAAAGGGCTCAAGGTTGCTGTTGCGTCAAGTGCTGATCGGATAAAGGTTGATGCAAATCTGGCTGCTGCTGGCTTGCCGACGGCACTATTTGATGCCATCGTCTCAGCTGATGAATTCGAGAATTTAAAACCTGCTCCAGATATTTTCTTAGCAGCATCAAAAATTATGAATGTTCCCCCCTCTGAGTGCTTGGTAATTGAAGATGCTCTTGCTGGAGGTCAGGCTGCCAAAACTGCAAATATGAGATGCATTGCAGTTACCACTACACTGTCCGAAGAGAGAATACAGGAAGCCAGTCCTTCACTCGTCAGAAAAGATATAGGAAATATTTCAATTCATGATATTTTAGAGGGTGGAAGTTCAGATCACAGGTCACAGAATCATCAAAATTCATGATTTTCCTCAAAAGGTAAGGCAAGTGGGCATGCACAAAGATAGTAAGCTACCTTTTAATTCTCATTGTATATTATTGCTAAATATTTTGCCAAACATTATAACGACACTAGCTTTGCTAAGCTTCAAAATAGGAGAGGTAGGTAAACCAAGAACATTATTTTACAATCTCTTAGGGCCACCCGTTCGCAAACTAGTCGTTAGCACTTTTTTTATGTTTAAATCTATTATTTGAAATGTTAGGAGTATCGGTTGCCCCTCTTCTAAATTGAGGGTTAAGAAGCCATATTTATAATGTTTCTATTCTTGTTTTGCTTGAAGTTCTTATTACTACTTCTAAATTATTTAGTAGTACTAAATTTTTGGGCTTTAAGCATTCTGTTTCAAATTATGCCAATAAGAATTGAGTGTTATGGAAGGCTCCTGTTCGGATTGATGTTATTGGAGATTTCACTAAAGTCCTGCATTGTAATATTGAATTTTTAAATTTAAACTGTTGTGCCTCTTTTATCTATGCTACTTTTTCTCGTAATACTAGAAAAGTGTTATGGGAGCAACTCACTAATTTTCATAGTATTTTTGTAACTTGCCCTAGAGTGTGGGTGGTGATTTTAACACTTTCTAATCCCTCTGAGCGTATTGGTTTCTCTACTCCTAACTATCACTCTATGGAGAATTTTAATAATATGATTATGTATTGTACTTTAGTTGACATTGATTTCTATGGTAACAAATTCACTTGGAATCGTGGTCATTTATGACAACTATTGGATTAGATTTTGTTTAATGATAATAGGCTCTTTTAATTTTATTTCTGTTGAGCATCTTATATCATAACTCTTTCTGATCACTCTCCTATTAGTCTCAAGACTATGCATATGAGTTCTTTGCCTCATTTTAGATTTCAAAACATGTTCTTACTTCATGATTCTTTTCTGGACGTAGTTCAGGAAAATTGGCATGCCCCCTACATCCTGATAACTCTATTCTTGGCATGAAGAGTTTTTGGTTTAAACTAAAAAGACTTAAAAAAATCATTAATTGGTGGAATCACAATATTTTTAAAAATATTTTCACCAATATTTTGAATGTTAAAGACAAAGTGAACACTATTGAGCTTAATTGTCAATTGTTTCCTTGGGAGAGTTTCCAAGATTTTTTATAATTTCTCTAGACATAACCCTAAGTTGATTTACCTATATGCCTTTGCTATTCATTATGGTCTACAATCAATGACATATAATCCTTGTATAAATGTAACCACTCCACATAAATTTTAGACCTATTTCACTATGGATTGGATGTAATGAATTTTCAAACTTCTTAGTCAAATCATGAGTTGTAGATTAAAAGTTAAATTACAAAGAATGAGTGAATTAAATTGACCAAGAAATATTAGGTGATGTAGGGCATATCCTCTACTATATTTTGTCCAAATTTGCGTCCATGTTGATGAGTATTTTATGTTTAGTTTGATAAAAATAATAAAGCCTATAAATAAAACTACTTTCAAAAACTCATAAAAAAGGCTATAATTTGATTTTATTTAATATAACTCCTCATTGTGAATCCATGGAGTTATTTTATGAAAATTTTAGTTAAAAATGAATTTACTATGATTTTCCAAAACTTCAGGCATTTAAGTATAGCATTAAATAGAAAATCCAGAGGTGACATAGACTCAACCTTGGACTTCCATGCAGCAACAGATGTCTGGTCCATGCACAAGTTGGCGATCAAGCCTCTTAACCATGTCGGCATACTTCATTGCTATCAAATATCACACAGTTTGGATGGAAGGGTAAAATTACATCAGATGAGTGAAAATCCATCCTATAGGTTTGAGGGGCATCATATTTAGAAATGATATAATAAAATCTCATTTGTAAAAAATAAATAGAAGAAATATACAGGTGAAATTCTATCTTCTTCCTCAGATAACCATAATTCTTCGTTATGAATGTTTAATTATACTTTCTATACAATATAGATCCTATTTATAGATTTTGGTTGAAGGTTCCTTAAGGTCTAAGGAAAGTCTCCTGTGAGTTTGAAAGCTTTGAAAGCTATAGTTTATGAGTTATTTAAAAGACTAGGCTAGGAGCTAGAGTTTATGTTTTACCTTGATAGGAGTGATCTTAGAAGGCATTTGTTGGCTAGTTTTCTTCGTTAGCTCTAGAAGAAGAAGTTTGATAAAGGAGTCAAAGTCTAAGGAAGCGTGGTCTGGAATTTATGTACCTTAGGATGGAGTTGCTCTTGGTTCACCATAAATCTGTCTATCCATAACCTCTGAATGGTAGAAAAGGACGGGAAGATTGAAGAGGGATCTATAGAAAATAATAATAATAATAATAATAATAAAGAATAGCCACCTAGAGGAGCTCAGAATAGTGAATGAAGCTTGAATCAAGATTTTTCTTATTGTACCATATTATAAGCAATGAAACTCGATCAAAGGGTTATGTTGACTCAGGGACATTAGATAGATAATCACCAAGTGCCTTAGATTTTTAGTGAGTGTGAGTTTGGCCAATAGAGGAGTGTATGACATGGAAACTAGATTTTGTCTTTTTATGGATGGGAGACAAGTTGGGTTGGGTCCAGGCTAACCCAGGCCATGTGTTCGGTTTAAAAGGTCTTTAGAAAGTTTATAGAATAGGTTCCAGCTAGGATTATATGGGTTAGACCATCTAAGTATTAATTTAAACCATGTTGACTGGTCAACAATAGTTAATATGGCTAGGATGGACCATGGAGGGTCCCTAAAGACTATTTAGGTCAATTATAAGGAGTTTGATAGGGTGGGTTTGATGTTTGAGCAAAGGAGACTAAGCATAAATGTATTTGATAAATTTTGGTGAGTTGACTAAGTCAACTCCCCCTGACTTGACTCACCCAAGGCTTAGGCATGTTTTGAGAGTTGATTGGACTAGATTTGAGCAATGAAAGGGGTCCAATTGATAATATAGAAGGATTTGATATTGATTTGACCAATCTCGGATTGGATTGACAAGGTCAAGTTTTGACCAAGATGAGGTTACCAATCATTATCAAAATATAAGGAGGTGATTTTAAACTAATTTGATGAATTTTAGTTATAAATTTGAGTTTAAATAATGCAATCAAGGGATTTGATAAATTAGGCTATGTTCAGCTAGCTTAACTAGGTCAAATAGGTCTGGTACTAGGTTAGGGAACCAATATTGATGAGTTTAATGTATGATGCTCCAAATGGTAAAATTTGAATAATGATTATAGTTAGGGTTCTAATGTATTGCAAGGTGCAGTGCATTGGCCATGTTGATTGTGATTTAGGGTTTGGAGCTTGAATAACCTTAACTAAAAGTGAGGTCAATACCTATCTAGGCTTAGTAATTCATCAATTTTCTTACCAACTTCAATATACAGAGCACCTAGTAAGAGGTAGTAACATGGAAGAAATACTAGATGTTATATGCTATTGGAGCTTAAGGAGAGTAGGCAATAAATGTGGGTATAATTTTGAAGAACCCAAATAGAATTATCATTACATAGCATGCCTATAATAAATTTAAGGTGATGAATAATCAAGTAGAGTATGAAGCATTATTTACATATTTATGCCTTACTACAAAGCTTTGGATGACCTAATTGATAGTGCACTTTGACTTTTAACCAATGTTGAATCAAATAAATGGCAAATACGAAGTGAGGGATAAGATGTTATTGAAATATTCTTTTAAATTAAAAGCAAAATTCAATAAGGTAGCATACTTTAAAATAATCCAAATAATGAGTGAGCAAAAGAAACTACATGTCCACCTATCCAAATAGATAAACTCAGATGGGTGACCAACTTTGATAATAATATGGCCCATGATTAAAGAAGAGAAAGTCATGCATGAAGAAGGCAGCTTCCAAGTGAGTTGGATAGACCCCATCCTAGAATAATTAAGGATAAGGATAATAAGTACTAAGGTTGGTAACTAATAATGGTTTACAATAAAGGTGGTTATATACCTATTAAATAAATAATATGTCACTTAATTTGAGTTGTGTTAGAGAGACTGAGAAGGAGGTTGAACTTAGAGAGGTTCACTTAAGTGAATGTGGTAATCACTCAAGAGGAAGGATACTCACCCACAGAATTTTGAGGCAAATATATTTTTGGCCAACTTTAGGAAAGGATGCAAAAGAATTATCAAGGAAGCACTTTCAATATCACAAGTTTACCCCATACAGCTATAGTCATCCCATAAGTTGAATCCTATTTTCAACCATGGCCATTCACTACTTGAAGAATGGACTTGCTGGGACCATTATCACCATCCATTGGATAGAAGAAATTCATACTTTCCATGATTAATTACTTCACCAAATGGATATAGACCAAGGTACTCACCAGGTTAACCTCATCCATTATTAGTGACTTTATATTGATTGATATAGTCTACAAATATGACCTACATCTTATGATTATCATTGATAATGATCCTTAGGTCATGATTAAAGGTTGAAGGATTTCTGCCAATCACAAGAACTTCACATGAGTTCATCACCAGTAGTCCAATAGGCAAGTTGAAGCAACAAATAAGCAAAATCTCTTAAGAAAGAAGGTAAAATGAGCATCGGGAAAAGTGGGTGGAGAGGCTACCTCCTATCTTGTGGGAGCTGAGGATGACTCACTCATTAGTAACTGGATAAACACCATTCTCACTCTCGCATGGTGCCAAAGCATTATTACATATAGAAATTAAATTACAAAGCCAGCAAGTGGTCGTCATGGCCAATTATAAAGATGACGAACTCAATGAGTGGGAAATGAGGAATCAAGAAGGCTTGTAGAAAGTAGTTGATCTCTTGGATGAGCTCAAGGTACAAGATACTTTCAAACAATAAGAATTAAAGAGAAGAGTGCCCAAGTAATATAACTCACATGACAAGGACAATGCCTATAACATTGGTTACCTGACCCTTAAGAAGGCAAGCACTACTATTTAATAGTATATCCTTGGCAAGTTGGTATCAACAGGGAAAGACCCTTACAACATTAATAAGAAAGCAAGTTGGCTTAATATCTTATTAGTTACAAACAAATTTTGGAAAATAGGTGCCCATGATATGGAGTTTCGATGACTTGAAGATATTCTACCCATGAGGGAGTGTTTTCACTATATGTATTTTCATTCATTTTTAAACCCCCTTAATAGAGGTTGACTAAGATGAGAAAGAATCAAGTTATCATGTAGGTTCAAGTTAAAGGGTGACTCAAACTATTACCTGTAGGTGAGTCAAGGCCTCCAGGAAAAAGATCTATATGAGAGCTAAAGCGCCTAGGAGAAGGATTGTCTCCACCCAAACAAGGTCTCCTCTTTGTTTCTTATCAAGTCACTTTGGTAAGTTATATTAAATTTTATGAAACGTTTCCACAATCTAACTTGATAATATATATGATTGCCAATGATATGAGTAAATTTAATACAAAACAAAAGCCAAATCAAAACTTTTAAAACCAAAATCCAAGGCCAAAATTCCTTATCCCATATCCTACTCTGAGTGATTTTTTAATAACCTCAAAACCAAATAAAATTCCATGGAATCCTGATTTTTTTATTTCATATCGATTGGACATGTCCCTAGGGTTAACCCTAAAAATTTGGGAGCAATCCAAGCTCTATAACCCCTAAAACTCTATTGTAATTTAAAGGCTATAAAATATTTAAATATTTATTGCACATTCCACTAGACCATGCATATTTTGGAATTTTTACCTTAAGAACCTCCCCCAAAATCCTTGAACATGCTCATGATCATTCTCATGACATGTTAAACCCAATAATAAACTTTTGGTGGACCTTGGTTGACCATGAGACCATTTTAATGACAAAAACCACAAAAATCAAATTTCTCCTAAGTTTAAACATGGCTCATTCAGACTTAGGATTTAAATCTCCTCTGATACATTCCTAACATCATTTGGGGTGTATTGAACCTAAAATTAAATCTTGGTTAACCTTGTTTTATCAAGTTAACCAAATGACCCCTTATAGGTTCAAATATGTAATTTGACCTAATTGGCCTTCTCATTCTATGAGATACCTCCTTTGGTTCCAAAACATCTTAAACTTTTGGGCTTAACCCCAACCCCTGATAAAACCTAGCTGATCAATACAACCGTTTCTAACCAAACAATCCTAAATCTAAGTTAAATTTAATTTATATGTCCTAAATTCTTTCAAAACTCCCCAATTACAAATTTCAGTGCATTGGTTATGATTAGTCACCTAGACTCAAATGACTTAGTCAACTAAACCCATAATTAGTCAAACAATGTCAAGCTATGGCCTTCACTCTACGCAAACCACATCAAACTCCAAAATATTGCATACTCCAAAAATACCTAACACCTTCATGAATCAAATCTCAATTAATTTGACTTGGTCAACTCATTAAGATTTGTCAAAACTATGTATTTGTCCAATTTTTCATCTAAACATACAAACCAATGTGTCAAACCCCTTTGTTATTTATCCAATAGTATGCATGACCTCCCCAAGTCCTATCCCAATCAGTTTAGATTAGTTTACTTGTTAAATAGTCAACAAAACCCAAAAATTGGTCAAATGGTCAGACCTCCCCATACTTTCCATTTCCCTCCAAATCCTCCTATTTAGATGGTTGAAATCAAACTTAAATCCTTTCTAAACAACTCCTAAACCCATCCTAAGACTTGGACTATCTAAAAGTGGCAAGGGTGTGGTCCCCCAATGTGAAGACAAAACCAATCACTCTAACCTTTGCAACAAACATTTCTAGCTTATGACCACCTTGGATAGGTATAAGGCTTCCATGGGAGTGAAATGAATGCATCCAAACCATCCTCTTAAGCCCTAGGTCTTTGAATAAGCAAAAGTTTAAGAAAATCTTGTTATGCATTATCTCTCAAACCAATCCATCTCCAAAGCAGCTAGCATTTTATTTTGCCTCTCCAGAAATCCAACTAGATATCCCAAGTCTTTTCCCATCATTTCACAGCTCCCAATTTCCACATTTGAGAGAGAAAGGATATTCTAGACCCGTCTCTTAATTTTGTCCAAAGTAGCTCTTAGAGTCTTCTACAAAGTTGAAGGGGATATCTCCAGCAATCTACAAAGCCTAAGATCAAAGAAATACGACCACAATTTAGTGAGATATCTCAGTCTTAAGTTTAAAGTTCAAATTACTTTTGCTCCTAGATTTCAATGCATGGAACCTCTAAACTTTAGGCAATGAAAGAATAGGATATCTAGAGTATATGTTTCAATTTTCATCAAATTTGGATAGTTGGATCAAAATTTATAATCATTTAAAGATTTAGTTCATTTTAAACTAAATAGACCGATTTAATTTGAGCCATCGTTTCGCCAATCTGATGGCTCAGACCGTGAGATTACCGTGCTTAAAAGCACTATGGCTTGAATGTGTGGCATTTCAAACTACGGGGGCTAAATGGCTTAATATCAGCTATTGATCTAACTAATGATTAATCCCATGGTACTGGATGCTAGCCAACGTGGATAAGTTGTTGCTGACAGCTTAACACAAGTTATGCCATGCATCAGACAGTGCGGTGTATTGTAATGATTGCCACTATCATTTTGATTAAATAAATGAATTAAATATTTATTTAAATGCTTATAACTTTAATAAATCATAGAAATTACATTTCTCCACCAAATGTAATATTCTTGGGCTAATTGGAAATGTTTTGAGCTCTACTATTTTCTAAAAATAATTTCAACAAATTTTGATGAACTTATTATTTTCTTGAATTTCTCAAGATCCAGTGGTCAAACTCAATTCAAATTTGGATGGTAGATATTAAAGTATGTTATTAACCTACCCTAATTTTGTGGAGCCCTGATGTGCTCTGGATTTTTATAAATTTAATTTTTAAGGTGATGTGTTCATTTTAGGCTAATAACTTTAAAAATTCATAACTTCTCAAATATGTAGAATTTTTTTGTCAAATTTTTTGTGGCTTGTTTGTGAACATTGGAATCATGTAGGGGAAACTAAAACAACATCACGATGTGGAACACAAACACCTAACTCTCCAACATTCACAATAACAGGATCCACCTCATTAAGTAAAGGAGGCAAAAAAACTATAGTATCATTGTCAAGAGTAATATCATTAATAAGAACTCCTTCATTAAGCACCTCATCAACAAACCATTAACAAGATTAGTAGCCACCTCCACGACGGCCACCTCAGGAACACAGATATGCACATCCATTTTAGGAAATAAAATAGGAAAAACCTCTTTAGAATGACCCAATGTTTTACAATGAGAGCAATACAATGGGAAAACCTCCATTTCAATATTTTGGATGTTGCCCATAGATTCAGAGCCAAGCCACACGTGAGAAGCATACCATTTCGTGACATCTATTTCCACAAGAATTCGAGCAACAGACGGCCGAGTGCCATTCGAAGTGGTATTGTCAACATGCAAAGGCCTACTAAACATAGAGCCCAAACCATGAAGAATGCGAGGTGAAAAAAAGGAGAGGATGCAAACTGGGAAAAGAGACCCACATGGACACAATAGGTGACTCAACATTAACATCAAAGAGGGGAGACCACTTTAACAACTTCATGAAATAGTTAGCGATGAAATACGATTGGTGAGAGAAAATCCTACAATAATCTTGATCATTAGCTAGCTTGATCAACACATTTTTATGATTAAGATAGTAACCGAAAATGCACCACCCATCTTGAGATTAAAGAATAATTTTTGAATTAAATACAGAGGTGGGCAACGGCCCAGAAATTTTCCTACCAATACAAACTCAAAAGGCACGACAAGAGACAATAATTCCTCATCCAAAATTATTAAAGCAGGAAAACCAAAATGAGAAGAAACTTTGAGTGGTGGAAAACCAGGTGAATCACCAGATAAAGCATCACAAAAGGATTTCAACTTTGCCTTGCCATCCAAAAATCTAGGATCCCCAAGCAGATTTGTAGCCATACAGAAGAAAATCATAGGAAATCAAAGATTAAGGGAAGAAAAAATACCAAACACCAGCCACCACGCACAAAGCCAAGAAACCCTAGACATAGCGCCTCATCTGTGAAGGAGGAACGACAACAGAAGGGAGGCTTATTGGCTTCTCCTGGAGAAGCTTCTCTATTCGAACCGGAGAGAGCAAAGAGTCAGGAGGTCACTTGTCCATTTGGTTTTGAATGGAAGATCGCATGCGGGATGGAGGGTTCGGCTAGGGAAAATCGAAATAGAGGAGAGAGGGATCCAACTTCGTTGTAGAGATGAGAAATGCCAAGGGTTTCAGCCTTCATTTTACTCCTCTGCTTCTTCTCTGTTGTTACTATTCTCAATATCTCGGTGGCGCAGACTTTGATCCTGGCCAAATACGACAAATTTGTCTACGACGGTGGATCACTCTCCAAGTGGATGGCAGCCAATGATCTCTCTGGCGCCACTATCTTCGAGCACGGCGCAGGGCTTGGACTCCCTGGCCTAGCGGCCACCGTCCTCGCTCAAGCCACATCATTATCACTAACACAGCCCTGCTACTCGAAGGGCTATGAAGGAACCCTAGATAATACTGAGTGAAATATGAAAAGTATAAGGTACTAGAACTAGAGCGGATGAAGAGGAGGGAATGGATGGAACAATAGTAGAGTTGTATGCTAAAGAGTGAGAGAATAAGGAGATGTTAATATATTCATATCTAAGGGTAGTTGTTTGGTAATCCAGGGCCTACGAGGCTATTGAGTTATTATTCAAAGGCATATATTATTCAGCTTGAATAATTAATAATAAATTACTAATAAATGGGAGCCTTTATGTGTTATGTTAGACTCCATTTGGAGAACATAAATTATTGGATTTTATGGCTTAAGGAATAAAACACCTTATTAAAATTAAGAATTTTAGATAACTAATAATTAATCAACCACAACATTTAAAACTTATTTTAAAATGAACACTAAGACATTAAGACTTAAATTTAATTTTAACTTCCCTCAGCTTAAAAAAAACTAAAGTAAAGTGTTAAAAAACTTCAAATAATAATGAACTTAAGAAATATCCAAGCCACACAGCCCTGATACACACACTATAGTTTGCTTCCTATGACAACTAACTATAATCTTAGCCTAGACCATTATTCTATCATATGTTTTCTCTTTGATGTGGATTTGATGTAGTTTTCTATGCATAATGGTGGATATAGTTTGATGTGATTTGTGATGCTTATGATGTGATGCCTCTACTATGATGTTTATGATATGATATCAGATGGGCAATGTATTTTTCTAGGGTAGGAATGATGTGGATGTTAATATATCTTCCATAGGTGATCATGCTTATGCAGGGTTATAAAGGGGGCTAATTTAAATATGATTAACAAGTTTTTTATGGGTGCTCTAATTATTAAGCTTTAAAAAAAATTGAAGCATAACCATGTGAACGTGTTCGCTCAAAAGTGAACGATTGATTATATATAAATGTTTGAGATTTTTGATTATTTTATATAAACTACTTAGGATAACGTGTAGTTGTATAGAGTAAAAGGAGTTATGAAAGTTAATTAAAATTGAATATTTGGTGACTAATTTGGAATCCAAGGAAGAAGAAAACAACCATCATGAGAAAGTTTCTTTTATTTGGAGATTCAAATGTTAATAATTTTGGATCCAAAGGGAAAATAAACACCCATTTGGGGAAAAGTTTTTTCGTTTAGATGTCTTGACCTGGTGGATCTAAGAACATTTATGAAAGGAGCTGAAGAGATGAAGATAAAGAAAATATTGTAGTATAAAACTTGCATCATCAATATGAAATTTTGAGATGTTATTTATGGATCGTGCTGATAAGTGTAAATAATGTAATGTTTATTATATTTGAATTTTAGCAAAACTATTTTATTTTAGTTATTTTGTACAAGAAAAACTCAAAAGTGTAAAAAATACAAAGGAATATTAAAAGTTGTGGCTCTAAAGGAAATACCATTTCTACACTACATTCAATACCACTAAGGCATCACTTTCGAACATTACAGTGCCATGCTCTCTATTTATGAGTGCCAGAGCAGCATTACATCTTGCACCATAGGGTTCGAAACATAACTACTTTAGAAAGCCAGCTTGGCAGCCTAAAGTTCTCAGGAAATTGAATACCGTGATGCCACAAATTTTAATATCTTAGTGTAATTTTGTCCAGTTAGGCGCGATAGTTCTTCAATTTTAATAGTGCCATGTCATAGAAATTATAACATACAAAGTCCCCATTTTTTAGTGAAAGATCATGATTATTCTTTAAATAATCATGCCAAATCATCAACCATCATAGCAGAGCAAGCATTTTAGCATGGATGCACCAGTTCACCTTCAAGTGATGTTGCCTACACTTTCAAGAGCCACAATACCACATGCCCTTTTAGTGTTTTTTTTTAATTAGATGTTTTATTCTATTTATAGGGGAGGTCAATCACTTGTGTAAAATTTAGTATTTTTTAATGTGTTTCTCATGTACCCTCTTAGAGTACAATCTAAAGGTGGCTAGGGAAGTACAATATACAATATGTTGGAGTGTTTAGTCTATTATTTTATTTAAGCAACTCTATAAGTGAAGAAAGTAGGAGTGTAGAAGAGAAACTTTGATCTTATTTGGTGATATCATTCCACTATTTCCCTTACACTTTGATTCTTCTAAGAATATAATGAAAATGAGTTTGCTCAAATTTATTTTATGTCTGGCTAAATCTCTTGATTTGGATTGATAATGTGAAAAGCATATTAAAGTTCTAAAGAAGATAATTATTCTTTAAAGATTTAATGAGGTTTTTTAATTTTATGCCATCCTTCTGGTCATATAAATAGTCAAATCTAGTGTGATGTTGGCATGCCTACACATAGGATGTTTGAATATTCTATGTTTCTTAAGGAGATATTATAATTGTACGATGTTAGTCGATATACTTTTCCCCCCTACAAGCTTGGTAAAGATCTAGGGATGAACATGATTTGAATTATATTTATAAATAAGAGTCTCATTAGGAAAAATATAACATTTGCTTTTATCAATCCAAAATATTTTATCAAATATTGTATCAAATATATCACTATTTTTATGAAGTGATAGAAATTCCAAATACATCATTTTTAGTAGGATGAATTATAAATTAAAAGTAAGTAGTAATATTTTTGTTGCAAGTAAGAATAACACTTTCTCGTGAGTTCAATACTCTACTTAATCACTTTACTACTTAATTTGGTATGTATACTTGTGTATAAGTGGAGTTTCATTGTAAACACATCAAGGAAATATAAGAATTACTCAACATTGACAAGCACAATCAATGTACACAACCTATAACAAAGCTTTTCTTTCTTATACGCACAAGTTCACACACATCCCACATCACTCGACCACTTTAATTTCTACAAACCCTGGTTTGTAATTATATGAAACTTGCCTCATGGCCTTTCATATTTGATTAATATGGTTTGGTGCTTTTTGATTATATTTAAATTACATTCTTTAGAAATTGTCTATTTTTCTAAGTTTATTATCTACATGTAATATTTATTTTAGTCTGAAATGTGATTAGGTTCCTAAGGACAATAATTTTTTTTACTTATAAATAAATAAAATTTTTTGGCACACATATATATATCTTCTCTCTTTGTTAGGTGTCTCCTCATCTATGGGTTGTGGAGACCACTTGACCTATTAGGGTGCAGCTCTATTTAGGGGATGTTGTGCATCTCTAGGGAAAATCCTATTTTTTGCATATTTTTAAAGTTCATAGAGTATGTTTTTTGCATGAAAGGTAAATTTCATACAATAATTGAAACAAATAAAATATTATTAATATTTAATTGCATTAAGATTAATCACACCATATATAAGTAAAGGGGATACTTAGAAAATTCTCTAGATGTCAGCCCCAATTTCTCAAAAACTTAGATAATGAGCCTTACCTATCTTACATAAGATTGGATTCATGATTTGAAAGTGCCTAGGTGGTTTAGCTATCTTATCAAGATAGATTGATATAAGTACATAACACAATAGTTATGTTCAGATTACTATTAAATAATGCCCAACTTTGATTTAGGTTTTTGGGAAGACCCAAAATCTTAAGTCCCCAACATCAAAAATTTAAATCCAAATTTCTAATAAAATATTAACTTAAACTAATTTTTCACTTCTTCAAAATTTAAACCCTAATTTAAGATAAGTTGGGGGCTCTTCTAAATAGCTTTCGAAATTTCATTATTCTCCCTACCTTTCATCCTTTGGCATTCAAAATAAGTAATCTTGGAAAAAATTCCAACACCGCTCCTCTCATATTACTCTTTAAAAATCCAAATAAAATTTCTATCATTATTTTAATATCGAGATTATTCATTGGAAGCCCAAACATCCTATGGTATAATTAACTATGAAGGCTTGCCTTCATAGCAGATTTAAGGCCTCATTTAAAATAAACCCCATTATGTCCAACTCTTAAATAGGATGGGGGAAGATGAATATTCTTTTGAGAAAATAAATAATAATAATAATAATAATAATAATAATAATAATAATAATAATAATAATAATAATAATAATAATCTAGGATGATCATTATCATCATATTCAAGGTGCTCAATAAAAAATGGTATTTTCATTCCCATGATAGATATATCATTCATTATTGAGATTTTTGGATATGAGATTACTGATAATATATCTAAGCTATTATAATTAGTTGTGTAATTGAACATCATTTTGACCCATTTAGGAACATCATTTTGATCGATATAGTATTTGCAGTATATATTTGTTTGTGTGTGTACTAATATTTTAGGAACACCATGCAATATCCAACGAAGACACAAGGCTAAAGATTAAGTATAATAGGTTATGCTGTAAAGAGTTTGTAATACTTATTAATGTGCTTTTTCATCTCTTGAGTCAAAGTCCTATAAAGGTGTATGTTAGCTGAGTAACCTTGCACATACACATGGCGAGATAGAAAAATTTTTTAGAGTGTTTTTTTTATGTCCATTATATTATACAATGTTTGCTTCGTACTGTATGAACTTATTTTATACTATATAATTTAAATTAATACTGTATGATCTATTGTGCACTGTTAAAACCTTAGCCACCTTTAGTTAAGGAAGATACTAATTATATGTTGATTGTATAACATAATTTGGTTCATAATATATGCCCTAAATAAAAAATTTCATAATTAATCCCCTATATCAAGTAATCAAATCATGAATAATTTTTATGACCGATTGTACTGTATGATATAGCTCATACTATACAATTACCCTTGTATGAAATTGGTTGTCCCATGGATTATACCAAACAAAATCCCTAATTTTTGTACTAATAGTATCTTACGATATCCACAGTACTGTATGATCGTCCGTGTACAAAGTTGGCTATCCAAAGGATTGTCCCAAATGAACTGAATAAATTTTTACAGTTTGTACCCTATGATATTTTAATCGTATTGTATAGAATGTTATAAATGTTGAATAGTTCATTTAAATGATCTTGCTGGATGAGTTTAAATTGCACTGATCATATTGTACGATGCGTGTAACATACTATATGAATAAAAGGAAGAATTCATAAAAAACAGGGTTTCTTAAAGCCCTCTATTGAAGCTTTATCCAAAGACTTTGTGAGTGTCTTGGGCATGCATTGAGTCTCCGTTCTTCTGGAGAAAATTTAAAGAGAGAGCTCTGAAAGGGAGAGAGGAAAGGGTAGAGTTTGAGAGGGAGAAGAACTTTATGGAGTTTAAGGGAGTGTGGAGAGGGTTTCTCACAGTTCCTTTGGTAAGCTTACACCTTATTACCATTTGATTCAAGGTTTGTATTGAGGGAAGTTTTAGATAGAAGAAGATCTCATTGGTATCAAAGGACTTAACTACTCCGCTGCACCGGGGAAGCTGAAGGTGATTCCAGGTTCTCTACCTCACTAGGAGGGTGAAAAGAAGTCAAGGTTCTCTTCCTTACTACGAGGGTGAAAAGGGGCAAATATTCTCAGCTTTTAAAAGGAGTACAGTCCTCAGCCGCACCTGGTTGGGGAAAAAATTTTGTAAGGGTTTCTCCGCCTAGCTATCGGGGCTAAAGGATAGTCACTAAAGAGTTTAGTGTATTACCTGGAATGGGAGGTTCTTGGCAGTGGAGATAAGTCATGTTGAATGAACCACTATAAATCTCTTATGTATTTGTTCTTTGTTTTATTTTTTTGCACCTTATTTTTTGCATTTATTTTTTTTATAATTGTGTGGGTAAAATCTCTAATTTTTTGTTATTGTGAAATTACTTTGCTTTTGCATTGAAAGATAAAAATTATCAGTTTTTAGAGGTTCAAAAAAGCTTTAGAAAGGGGGATTTTTATTTGTATTTAAAGAAGTTTTTAAATTACTAATTCACCCCCATCTTGGTTAGTCTCATGACTAGTTTTTTAGGTTTTGACAAATTTCTCAAACTTTCAAGTGATATCAGAGCACTTTCAAGAGGTATTAGAGTGGGATTCATAAATTAAGTTTTAGAAAACTTTTGAAAAGATCAAATGCTAACTTTGGAAATGATAATATTATGAAAGGATATTCAATCATGCAACCACCTTTATTTAGTAATATTTCTTTTGATTTTTAAAAAATTTGCATGTATACTTTCTTATAACTAATATATTAATGTGGCATATGATTCAAACTAATTATTCTGTACCGT
The DNA here is from genome assembly GCF_001605985.2 of Dendrobium catenatum. NCBI lineage: Eukaryota > Viridiplantae > Streptophyta > Magnoliopsida > Asparagales > Orchidaceae > Dendrobium > Dendrobium catenatum. The sequence goes on from NW_021319162.1 coordinate 78,078, forward strand.
CATGTATTATAGATGGAGTCATAACTGATATTCCTTTTACTAAATGGAGTAGAATAGATCAAATTAATGCTCAACTGAATGCTAAATGCTTAAATTTAATTTCTGTGCTTTGAATTGAAAGATTATATGAGAATCTCTATATATACTTCTTGCAAGAAAATCTGGGATTTTTATATATGACATCAGAAGAAGCCTTAGAATTTTTATTAGGTTTACTTTTATTCCATTGCTGACGACACATTTGATTTTTCTTTACAAAGATTTTAAATTTCCTTGTCATCAGAGCAATATCATCATCATTTTTAGGAATATAATTGTCACTATCATAATCATCAGCCTTTAAGGCTACAAATTTTTCTCACATGTATCATGTCATCATTGACTCACTCCTTGCTCATAAAAAAATAAGTGATCCAAGTAAGTTATTAATTGAATAAACATTTTGATCCTTGGATTCAGTAATAGCAATTATTTTTGTATCATAAGAACTAGGTAGATAACATAGAATCTTATTAACGTTTTTAGAATTTATGAGTTCTCTACCAAATGCATGCAAGGAAGTGACAATTTGTGTGAACCTAGTATACATTTTAGAAAAAGACTCACTAAATCTCATATGAAATAGTTCATAATCATGGAGCAAATGTTCAACTTAGATTTTTTTACTTCATTTATTCCTTCATAGGTTATGCACATTTTATCCCAATTTTTTTTACCAGTTGTATAAGTAGATACACTCACGTAATCTTCAGATTTCAAGGCACAAAAAACTTAGTTTAAATATTTTCACTTAATTGGGCTAATTCTCTATCTTTTATGCTCCATTAAAAAAAAGACAGTTTAATTTTAATGCAATTTATAAAATGAGATGGTGCAAAGTATTCTTCTTGAAATAACATCCACATGCGATAATCTATAGATTGCAAGAAAGTAAACATGAGAATTTTTTAAAAATAAAAAAGAATTTTATCGAACAAAGGTGGTCGTGTGATTGAATATCATTCTACAGTATTACAATTATCAAAATTAGATATGGATCATTTTTTAAAAGTTTTCTAAAACTTAGCTTTTGAATCCCGGTCTGATATCACTTGAAATTTTGAGGAGATTGTGAGACCTCTAAAAATAAGCCTAAGGCTAATCAAGAGGGGGGTTGATTGGTAACTTAAAAATTTCTTTAACAAAAGACAATCTTTTAAAAATTGATGCAAAAGTGAATTAATTCACAATAAAAAGATCTTTGTTTTCACCCACAATTAATCATATAAAAAGAAAGTGCGAAAAATAATAAGAATAAACACACAATAAATTGTAGTGGTTTGGTTAAACTTGACCTACATCTACTCCCCAAAAAGCTCCTTTTCAAGGTATTGCACTAATAGAAGTGTCTCTCCTTTTCCCAAAATAGCAAGTCAGAGAAGCCCTTACAAAACACCTTCCACCAACCCGGTGTGGCCGATGACCTTAGTCTTTTTCACCCTCGATGTGAAGGCAAAGAACATGATATCCTTTTTCTCTCTCCTAAATATAGTAGAGAACCTTGAATCATTTTTCTCCCACCTCAAGATGACAGTGAACCAAGACCTAGTGCTTTAGAATGTCTTCTTAGAGCCTCCCAAGGATTAAGTTAGAAGCTTGAAGATGATGAGAAAGAACCTTTCTTGGAGAAACCTTGCGAATCTCTCATAAATCTCCCTTACGAAAGCTCTACCTCTCTTCTCTCTCCCAAATCTCTCCTAAGCACCTATTTTCTCCCTCTTAGAAAATTTTAGCAATAAAAGTCTTGACATAAGACAATGTGAAAGCATAATTAGCGAGCCTCTCAAAAAGCCCTAATTTTTAATTTGGCTACCCTAATCATCCAGTATGATCAAAGATCATACTATATGATTAGGTCAAAATATTCCTATTTGTACTGTATGAGGATATATACCATATATAATTAGATCAAGAAGGTGAACTTATCGTCTAGGATAATTAAGAGCATCATCTAGTACAATTAATATGAACAACATGGATAATCATTCGGTATGATAGGCGATTAATTATCATCCCATGCAGGAATCAGTTCATACCTTATGATTATTCAAATCATCTTGTATGATTAGCATGAATAACATGGATAATTATTAAGTATGATGGGCAACAATTAATTATCATCATATATAGGAATTGAGTTGTAGAGTACGATCAGTCAAATTTTCTTGTATGATTCAATCAAAGAAATTAACCGTAATTATTCCCTTAATCATATGATCAATTTAGGTATGATTATCCTATATCGTATAATATAATACATATCGTATGATACAATTAGACAGAAATATGAGAATTAAATATTGCCTAAATTGTTATTGGCAGCTCAATATCATGATTATAAGTGATCGTTCTTTATGATAAGGATCATCCACTTTGATTAATTTAATCAATCTCAAATAGCAAAGGGTGCCCTTATTAGGGTTTTCTGGTTAATTGATCATCGAGTATGATATAAATCATACTATATGATTAGTTTAAAAATAGAAATATTTCCAACTCACTAACTCACTCCCTTAAGTTTGTATGTGCAAGGTTACTTAGCTTTAGGATCCACTAGAAAATATGATTAACTCAAGAAAGGTAAAAACTATAAAAGATTGAAAATACAGACTTTAATCCTAGTCTACCCAGTCTTGAGCTGATTGAGGTTGCAAGTGAGCTATGATCCTAAAATGTTGGTGAGTAAGGAAAAAACAAATATGCAATAAATTCAATTATTAGGATATTGCATAGTGACGAATCCATTAATGTTTATTATCATCAAAATCGTCAGACTTAGGTCCAGATCTGCAATAGTGTCACCCATTTTTCTTTGACAGACAATTTAATTCATTATTTTTAAGTTGCATATTCTTATTTAATAACCATGTTATAAATTAAAGGTGTATTAATTTATTGATTATCAATCGTCGGGTTACACATTAACTTCTATTGAATTCAACACTGAGTTGAGAACTTAGAGAAAATTTTATTAAAGTTCTTACAATTACATATGGGAAAATGCCCCAGTACATGCTTTTTATTCATACCAATACTGCCAAAATAAAACTTAAATAAATTTAGAGCAATAAACAATAGGAAAAAAAAAAGATGAGTAAGAAAAAAATTTATTTCATTAAATAACTTTGCAAATACAAGTTGTCCTTATGGCAAAAAAAAGGTATAAAAACTTTCATAAGATGGGCTAGTATGATGTAATCACTAGTCATACTCACATTATTAATCTTCCCACCTTTTGAAACTTCCTAAAAGAACATAGTAGAGTTTTGGATTAACGAGTTAAGCTAACTTTTGAGATGAGCTTCCTGAAGTAGTACTTTATTTCAGCCTTGAACCTTTACCCTTGCTTATCTCCTTCAATTTCAACACTACTTCCTTCTACCTCCTCCTCTAACCTTTGAAGCTTCATCCTCTTAACTCCACTATAGATCCTCAACCTTAACTTTAATGGCAAGATTGGTTGACTGTCATCTTTCGCACACCATTGGTAAGCATTATAAGACTTCTTGACATGGGCCTCCTTCACCATAATTCACTAGTAGGAAGGTCGCAAAAAGTACTCTAGAAATTTCATGGTGGCATAGTTAGAGCTCATATTTAGGGATAGCCTTGAAGTACCCATCGAGTGATGAAAAGAAGATGGAATGATTCTTATTGTAAAAACTTTATAAGGAACATGGATCATTGGCCGTAATCTCTGAGTAGGTAGCCTTTTGTGAGTGAGGAAGGTTAGATGAAGTACTTTCTTGCTTATCTTTTTCACTACCCATCACCCTCTCTACAACAACCACTTGCTTGCCCTTGCTTATCTTTTCATGACTACCTGCTCAACCTTTTAATCACTACCTCCTCATCAATGGATATCACCTTAGTAGGAGGAGGTGACATTATCAACTTTAAAGCAAGAAATGCTACCACTTCCTTGCCCTTAGCGAGCACTTGCAGCATCTTGATGTATGCCAACTAATTCTTGGTGTCGTTCCTTGGAGCAAGGAGGAACCACCACTTTAATCATGATTCTCTTGGTCATACAACATATATATCGACTCTTTGTATAAGTGTTGAAGTGTATGTCTTCACTTGGAACTCACACCTATTTTGTTATCTTCCTGAAATATTAGACAAAGTATATAAGGTCAATGTGCTTCACCAATACCTAAGAAGATTACAAGCACTTGGCAATTATGAATGCAATAATGCATTGTAAAGAGCATCAATGGCTATTATGAGGTATCTATAGGAATATAAGAGGGTAACAAAAGGTTTACAAATATAAGAGGGTCGTTTCTACTCGCACTCTCCCAAGGCTTATTAATCTCATATCTCAACATAAAACCTTATTCATGTTAAGGTCCTTGTTAACCTCACTTTTCATCGAGTTCATCTAAACCCTAAACCTATAAATCTATATTTTAAACTTAGTGATGAATATAGTGTTATATTGCTTGATTAAGCACAAAAGACCTAGTCCTAGGTCCCCTATTCTAACTTGTCAAAAATTATCTTGCCTATTATGTTTTCTTGAATTAAAATATTAGAATAGATGACCTAGACCTATGCATTGGACTCCAGTCTCCTTAAACCTATCTCTAAACATCCTTGAACTAATCTAAACCCTTAATCATGCCTTGGTTGACCTAAAAGCCAAGGGCTTAATCCCCATCCTACAGTAAGCTTTCCAAGTGAACTTCATCATCCATGACACTGGCTATTTGACTTTAAGCACTATCCAAGTATCCACCACATGAGCTTGATATACTAAACTCATCAACCCTAGCCACTCAAGCCAAAAGTTGACCCATTTAACTTGATTGACTTAGTTTAAGCTAGCTCAATAGTCAAACCCCTACATTGATTTTCTCTAAGCCTCACCATTTTAGAAAACCTCACCAAATTAAATCCATTAAATCTTCTTAAGGTTTGGGCATGTTTTTTCCACCTACTTTGGTTAACATTTGACTTAGTTAACCTAATCCAAGGCTAGTCAAACTAGTATAGATTTCACAAACACTTATATATGATCAATTCTACCTACCCCACTGCTCAAGCTTGGTATATTTGAACTTTAAACATCCTTAAACCTTAACCTAGCCACTTTATGGTGGGTTGAATTGTTCAACTAATATGAAGTGGTCAAACCTAGGTTAACCCAAATCTCCTTCATGTAAACTTGAAATTCATTGTATCAAATCCCTTGGACTTGATCCAAATAGCCTCTAGATGATCCCTAGGATCTATTCTAGTTGGCCTTACCAAAGATGAATTGTTTGGTAAAAAAACCTAAAATATCCAAATGGTTGAAGCTAACCAAACCCCTATCTCCAGAATAAGTAATATAAATAAAAGAGAGATCATTCAGCCTCCAAACTCTCCAAGTAATTGCTTGGACTATCACTCTACCTTTTTTTTATTTTATTTGTGCAAATTCCACTTTGGTTGCCATTTTCTTTTGCACGAGCTTTTTAGTGCAGGTGATCGTAGTCATGATTTTTTGGAAGGGAAGGTGGAGCTTGCTGCTGGTTTTCTGCTTTTTCCCTTTTTTTAAGTGTTATTTCATTTGCACCGTAGATTGTACCTAAGTTATTTCATAATTTCATGTAGTAGGGAACTCGAGCTCCTAGAAATTTTTTTGTTTTCTTTTTGTATCTCTTATGAGCATTATTGAGCTTGAGATCCCTTTAAAGATTTTGTACTATTTATTATATTAACGTGTATGCCCCTTTGAGGGTTTACCCTAAAAAAATAAAAAAATAAAAAAAAAACTAAACCCCTATCTCTACCCTATACCAACTAGTTTGGCTTGTTTAAATCTTTTCTAGAGCATTCCTAAAAGTCACCTAAACCTAGAGCTATCAATAATGGACACGACCCGAAACACGACCTGGAAACGACACGGAAAAATACGTGTTCGGGTCGACAAGGGTAGAAAACGGGTCGTGTTCGGGTCTAAGAAAATGACATGGTTTAGATTCCGGGTCGTGTTCGGGTCAACCCGGAAACACGAGGTTGACCCGATTTCAACCCGACTTTATTTAACTCGCGGCTCGCCTGTCTCGCCGGTTGCCGCTCGAGTTCGTCGCTACGCGCCTACGCGAGTGCGCGGCTGCACCCAGCACCCATAAGGCTCGACCGCTTAAAGCCTTAAATAATTACGAGAGGACTCAGAGGAGACTCTGACTCTCCGAGACTTCGACTTCTACAGTTCTGCGTGCGACTACGGCGTGCCCTAGTTTTCCTTCTCTCCGTGATTTAGCGGTTGTTGTTTGATACTTTGATCGATTTTGCAAGAATCGCAGGTGATGAATTCTGATTTTATGTCTCCTTCTCCCCTGAAGTCTCGTTCAGTCGTTCTCTTCTTAGTCTTCTATCCCCAGTCCCCATGTCGTTGCATACCGAGAACCAAAATTTTCTTTTGATCATTTGGATATAATGTTTAGATATGATTATTGCTTGGAAAATGGCAAGAAATTTTTTCTTTATTATGAGTTTAGGGTTTCTCAACCAGAAACCCTAGGTGATGCGGTGACACGGTGTCGTGATGCCATGAAGGTTTCGTGATTCGCAAACCCTAGCTTTGATAATTATCACTTATTTGAGTTATTTTCTTTTATTCTGTACTGATTTTCATGATTTTATTTATGTCTGAATCGTTTTCTTTATAACAGTAATTGATTTTAGGCTTTTAGCTTTGTTTTAGATTATAAGTTATTTCTTGTGGACTTGTGGTTCTGCGTGCTGCTGTAGAGGCAGTAGAGCTGTAGTCCTGGGGAGTGTGGCTGTGTGGAGTGTGGAATGAGGAATACCTGTGGGCTGTGGCTGTGGTCCTTTAAATTAAACATTAAAATGTTAATGTTGTTAACTTGTTATTGTACATTTGTCATAGTTTTTTATACGTTGTTGTTGACTTGTTGTTGGATGGTGGAGCCATGTATAATGCATTACAATATTAGTTTGTGTCTTTATGATTGAATACTTGATAGTTGTTTATATAATGTTGTTGTTCAATAGATGGAGGATTCTAACACAGTGGTAGAAAGTACTCCATTCATTGAGAATGTTGAAGTAGGAAATGCTCCTGTTTCAGTTGACAATGAAAAAGACGATGATGATTTCTGTAATATTATTGAAAAAGAAGGAGATGACCCGTCACCGTCATCCACTAAGAAAAGACGAAGAATGTGTTCAACGGTTTGGGGTTATTATGAGATGTTGCCACTTCATAGTGATGGCAAGCAGAGATGTAAATGTAGAAGATGTGGGGCAATATATCAGTGTGATAGCAAGTATGGTGCTGGTAATTTAAGACGTTATATACAAAATTGTAAAAAAAGAGACACTCGTGACATTGGGCAACTTATTATACAGTCCAATTCTACTTCAACTATCTCTATGACTGAATCTACATTTGACATTCATGAGTTTCGTGAGTTATTCACTAGTTGCATAATCATGCATGATCTTCCTTTTCAGTGTGTTGAATGGCCTGGTCTTCGTTCTTTGTTGCAATATCTCCGTCGTGATCTTCAAATAATATCTAGAAACACTGCTAGAAGTGATTGCAAGAAAATGTTTACTAAAGAGAAATGCCTTATTCAAAAGGAGATTCTGAAAAGTAATAGTAGAGTTTCATTAACTTCTGACTTATGGACATCAATTAATACAGATGGGTTCATTTGCTTGACTGCACATTTCATTGATAACAACTGGTTGTTGCAGAAAAAAATTATCAATTTTGGATTTATGCCACCACCACATGATGGTATTGCTTTGTGTGAGAAGCTTCACTTATTTTTAACTGAATGGAAAATTCAGAATAGAATATTCGTATCTATGGAAATCCGATATTTATTAACACTGATCGTCCCGGACGATCCAAAATTCGTCCCGGTACGATGTGCTCTCTGGCCAATTTCGTACAGACGAAATTAAAATTCGTCCCGGGCGACTTGCTCTCTGGACAGATTTCGTACAGACGGATCGTCCCGACGCTCCAGGTTCGTACAGACGAAAATGACAGATTCCTTCCCAAATTTCTTCAGTTCGTCCAGTACTAAATCCAGTTCGTACAGACGAACTGCACTAAAAAAAATCAGCTTTTTAAGGGTTTTACACTCCGGCCTCAGGGCCTGTGCTGCTGGCTCTGGCTGCTTATAATGTTATAAGTTAGAATCTTAGTATTTTGCTGTTTAAAATTTATGTTTGTTAGTTTGTGAATTCTGAAAAGTGAAATCTGAACAGAAAATGAAACTTTGGCTGTGGCCGCTGGGCGCCTGGGGCCTGGGCTGATGCTTAATGAATTTCTGATTTCTGATTATCTATTTCTCTGAATATCTGAGTTTCTCAACTTGTGATTTATGAATATCTGATGACATTGTGAGTTTCAGAGTTTGTGACATTCTGAATTTTGATTTTTGAATATCTGATGATTGATGCTTAAATGCTTAATGAATTAATCTTTTTGGAATATCTAATGCTTAATGTATAAGTGTATAACTATGAAAGCTTAAGCAATGATGAAAAACCTCCTAAGCAGAAAGTGATAGCCGTCGTGTCACGTGTGTTGGCTAATACTATTGCAACCAGGAGGCATTTGCATTACCTAAATGACTAAATTCAAGAGCAGATACTTTATAAATTCATAGATACTATATTAAGTCATTAAGTTTAATGTAATTTACCGCCTTGGATGGTAATAGTTAGAAAAATCAAGGGTTTATCTGAGCTAATGAAATGAAGCATTCTAATTATACTTGTACAATTCTGGCATTATGCAATCTGAATCTGCCAATCTCAATATCTTATTATTTGGAATTTTGTCATTTCTATTTGTTTATTATTTTTTAGCTTTTTACTTTTAGAGTTTTAATGTTTATTGTTTAACCATCTTCAATTTTTTATTTTGCTATTAATGCAAGTTGAGAATAGGTTCAAGATACAAGAACTCAAAGAAGTCAAGAATGAAGGCAGTTGGCACTTGTGACTTGGCGACGTGTCGGACGGTCGGACCTGCCGGTGACCGGTGTAGCCGGTTTAAGTGTTTATTGTTTAACCGTATAAGAATAAATAAATGTATTTTGATTCTTTGAATTTTGTAAATTATATAGTTTGTAATATGTAGATTGTAATTTGTAATAAATGTTAAATATAAATTGTCAAATTATTTTTTTATTCTTAATTTCTTATCATTAAAAACTGTTTGATTACTGCTTTTGAACTTCTGCTCTAAGCCTCTAATTATAAAATTTTATTAAAATATGGAATTTTTAATGAATTTATAAAATTTCGTGTCGGGTCATGTTGACCCGAACCCGATTCGGGTCGGGTTCGACCCGAAACCAGTTTCGGGTCGTGTCGGGTCAAGTAATCCCGTGTCATTTTCGGGTCTGACCCGAACACGACCCGCCGACACGAATTGACACCCCTACCTAAACCTAGCCCATGCTCTGGTTTAGCCCAAACCTATCTCAAGTTATCCTCTCCATAAAAAAGGCAAGTTATTTTTTGCTTACCTAGCCACTTGCCACGCAAAGGTCCTTTACCAGTTGGAAATCATCTAGGGAATGATACTAATAAATCCCATCTATTTGTTTGGCCTATAATAGTTGGAATTGGATAAACCATGTGTACTCTTCATTCAAACTTAAATTAAAATCCAGTGCTTCCAAGACAAAATTCCTTTTAATTCTTGCTTCATTGGGTTTAAAATATTGTCGTGATGACGCTGAACTTGTTGGTTACCTCACCGGCATGGAGCGCGAATGCCCATTTTCACCCTATCTTTTCTAGCTATTCCGCCACCGTCAGCCTCTCCTTCCCTCTTCGGCAATGGAGGCGAATTCGAACCTTAAACCCGACACTATCTGCCCGCCGTCGGTTCTTCTTCTGCACTGTTGCGTCCTCTTCGTCGCCGCCGTCGCCGCCGTCGCCGCCGTCGCCGCCGTCGCAGCAAGTTGACATGAGCGTAGCGGAAGCGAGAGGAGATACGATGGGGTGGGGGAAGGTTTCAGCCGTCCTCTTCGACATGGACGGAGTTCTCTGCGACAGCGAAGAGCCATCTCGAATGGCCGCTGTCAATGTTTTCGCTGAGATGGGCGTCTCCGTCACCGCCGATGATTTCGTGCCATTCATGGGGACTGGTGAGTCAAATTTTTTAGGAGGTGTTGCTTCTGTGAAGGGGGTTAACGGGTTTGATCCCGAGGCAGCTAAGAAACGGTTTTTTGAAATATATCTTGATGAGTATGCAAAACCCAATTCTGGCATTGGATTTCCAGGGGCTCTAGAGATCATAATGGAGTGTAAGAGTAAAGGGCTCAAAGTTGCTGTTGCGTCAAGTGCTGATCGGATAAAGGTTGATGCAAATCTGTCTGCTGCTGGCTTGCCGACGGCACTATTTGATGCCATCGTCTCAGCTGATGAATTCGAGAACTTAAAACCTGCTCCAGATATTTTCTTAGCAGCATCAAAAATTTTGAATGTTCCCCCCTCTGAGTGCTTGGTAATTGAAGATGCTCTTGCTGGAGTACAGGCTGCCAAAACTGCAAATATGAGATGCATTGCAGTTACCACTACACTGCCCGAAGAGAGAATACAGGAAGCCAGTCCTTCACTCGTCAGAAAAGATATAGGAAATATTTCAATTCATGATATTCTAGAGGGTGGAAGTTCAGATCAGAGGTCACAGAATCATCAAAATCTTGGTTCTCTTGGTCATTCTTACGCTGAGCAGATGTCAGAAAAAGAAATTGATGGATATGTTCTGGATAGTGAGGAATCCCAATTTATTGGCAGATTTCAAGGTTCTCGGCGAGACATTCTGAGATATGGAAGTTTGGGGATTGCTATTTCTTGTCTACTTTTTGCTCTCTCGAATTTGAAGGTCATGCAGTATGCATCTTTGAAAGGAATACTTAATCGGTTTTCATGGGACAAAAAACCAGTATTTGGTCAGAATGGAGGAGAGTCCCGGTCATCTAGAATACTACAATTCAAAAATTATTTATCTGCTTTAGAATCCAGGGGGACTGTGTCAACCATGCCTGAATTTCCAACAAAGCTCGACTGGCTGAACACTGCTCCACTTCAGTTTTCCAGGAATCTGAAAGGTAGGGTGGTTCTGCTGGACTTCTGGACATATTGCTGTATCAATTGCATGCATGTGTTGCCAGATTTGGAATTCTTAGAAAGGAAATATTCTGATAAGCCTTTTACAGTTATTGGAGTGCATTCTGCAAAGTTTGATAATGAAAAAGATCTTGAAGCCATTCGTAATGCTGTCCTGCGCTATAACATCACTCACCCAGTGGTTAACGATGGTGATATGTATTTATGGCGAGAAATGGGGGTGAACTCTTGGCCTACATTTATTGTTGTTGGCCCTAATGGAAAGATTCTTGCTCAATTAGCTGGGGAAGGCCATCGCAAGGATCTTGATGATTTTGTAGATGCAGCTCTTCAATTTTATGAGGAAAAGAATCTATTAGAAGCTTCACCTATTCCCCTTGCTCTGGAGAAAGATGCTGATCCTCGTTTATTGGTGTCTCCTTTAAAATTTCCTGGGAAGCTTGCAATCGATATCCCTAATAACAGAATCTTCATATCTGACAGTAATCACAACCGCATTGTTGTAACAGATCTTGATGGAAATTTTAGAATTCAAGTTGGAAGCGGTGGGCAGGAGGCTTTATGTGATGGTTCCTTTGATGATGCCTGCTTTAATCGTCCACAGGGCCTTTCCTACAATCCAAAGAAAAACAGGTTGTACGTTGCAGACACTGAAAACCATGCTTTGAGGGAAATCGACTTTGTCAATGAAACCGTGAGAACAATTGCAGGAGATGGAACCAAAGGTTCTGACTACAGTGGTGGAGGCAAGGGAAGTTCTCAGGTCCTCAATTCTCCATGGGATTTATGCTATGATGCTGCAAATGATAAGATTTATATTGCGATGGCTGGGCAGCATCAAATATGGGAACACAATCTATCTGATGGAAGTACCAAAGCTTTTACTGGAGATGGCTTTGAGAGAAACTTAAATGGTTCAAGTTCTGCAAACACATCCTTCGCACAGCCTTCTGGGTTATCACTTTCTCCTGATTCTCAGGTACTTTATGTAGCTGATAGTGAGAGTAGTTCCATTCGAGCTGTTGACCTGAAAACAGGAGCTGCAAGGATGTTAGCAGGAGGGGATCCAATATTTCCGGATAATTTGTTTAGGTTTGGAGATCTTGATGGAATTGGCTCAGATGCACTTTTTCAACATCCTTTGGGCGTCTTCTGTGGCTCTGATGGTCAAGTTTATATAGCGGATTCCTACAATCACAAGATAAAGAAGCTGGACCCTATAACTAAAAGAGTTGTAACATTAGCTGGGACAGGAAACGCTGGGTTTAAGGATGGCCCTGGTCTGTCAGCTCAGCTTTCTGAACCATCAGGAATTACTGAAGCAGGGACCGGAAAATTTCTTATAGCAGATACAAACAACGGTTTAATAAGATGCCTTGATTTGAATGGGAAAGTCCCTATATTAGACACATTAAAACTGAAAGGAGTACAGCCACCGTCACCAAAGTTAGATTTGCCAAAACGCCTGAGAAGAAGGGCTTCTGCTGGCACGGAAATAATAAAAATTGATGGTGGTTCATCTGCCGAAGGGTCGCTGGAGCTTAAAATTTCAGTTTCCGAAGGTTATCATTTTTCAAAGGAAGCTCTAAGCAAATTTGATACTGAAACTGAGTCTTCTGGTGCAATTATCTTTGAGCCAAGCAGTGGAATTTTAAACACTTCTGGATCTACATCGTTACGGTTCATCAGGAGTTCCCCTTCACCTGCAACAGGCAGAATAAACTGCAAGATTTACTATTGCAAGGAGGATGAAGTATGTCTCTACCACTCTTTGGCATTTGACGTGTCATTCCAACCAGTAGTATCTGATTCTAACCCTTCTTGCATCTCACTATCATATACTGTTACACCCAAGATTCCTGTGGGTAAATCCCAATTTGTATTTGGCAATTAAAATTATGGAACCATTACATGGAAGTTGTAAATACTTTTCAGTTTATTCTCATGCAACTTCTATTTTTTTGATGCTCACTACATTGCTATTAAGTGTATTTTCATTCTCTCTCTCTCTCTCTCTCTCTCTCTCTCTCTCTCTCTCTCTCTCTCTATATATATATATATATATATATATATATATATATATATATATATATATATATATATATATTGCCAAGCCTTCATTCTGCACAATCATAAAAACTTCGAAGGGCTCATGGTCTCTGGCAAGTTGTTGGCGATTTAGGGTTTCTTCTAGCGAGCTGCTGCTTCCGCTCTACTAGCGTGATTTTTTTTTTTGGTGTTTTTCCTTAGATTTGTTTCCTTTTTCTTTTCTTAGCTCTTTTCCTGCATTGTTTTGAGTTTTTTTTTTCGATTTTGGGTTGGCAAGTTCCTTCTTTGAGGACCAAATCTAGATTTTATTTGCAATGTTTTTGTTAACTTGAAGCTATTGGGCTCCTTTCATATCGATTTGCCGAATCAGAGGTACATTGCGATTCAACTTTCTAATGATCTTGATTATAGCTAAATTTTTTATAGGAGATCTTACTATATTCAAGTTTGCCAGATGCGTTTACTCAAATGGACACTAGATTTTGATGTTTGGGAGGAATCCCTTATTGCTCCTGTGTGGATCTCATTTCTGAATCTGGGACTTCATTTCTTTAATTCTCAAATTTTTTTGGACTAACATAGATTTTTGGTAGGCCTTTGTAGACGGACCAAGCTACTGCATCTATTTCTCGTCCGTCTGTGGCTCGTGTTTTAGTTGAGTTTAATATTTTTAAGAAACAACCTAATGAGATCTGGATTGGGTTAGAGTTGAATGGTTATTTCTAAAAAGTTGATATTAAAAATTTGCTAATTTTTTATTCTCACTTTAAAATGCATGGCCATGGCTTAAATAAGTGCTACAGGTTGCATCCTCATCTTCTTAAGGAGAATGATTCCTCCAAACAATCGCAGGGAAATGCTGTTATTTCAAATTCTCATGATAATGAGATTCCTAATCTTCGAGAGGTTGAGGGCAATATTCCTAAACCGCAAGGTAATATTGAGGACTCAATACAAATTTAATGTGTTCATACTGAACCGCCCTCCACCAATGTCGATGTTCCTATTCGTGTTCAGGGAGATAATATTAACTCTACATCTATCTTATCTATTGGTTGTGAAAATATAGATGAGCAAATGTTGGCTATCACTAATAATCAAATATTGCTATTTCATCTTCAATTAGTCCTTGTGTTATTAGCAAAAATTTGTTTGATATGAATTTTATGATGCTCTCTAATAATTGTACTAAATCATCTATTGTAAATGATCAGGAGAATGTGGTGGAAGTTAATGCTAGTATTGATATAAGTAGTAAAGAAAATGTGGGGGATGGCTACACCTTGGAGGAGGGTAAATTGGCTCGGGAGGAAGATGACCAACCCATTGTGGAAGGAAATGCTGGGCTTTTCATGAGTAGTAAAGAAAGTGCGGAGGATGGTTTTATGTTTGAGAAAAGTGATTTGCCTCAAAACATAAGCCAGGTGGGTCAGCACAATGATAGTAAGCTTCCTTCTAACTCTCATTATCATAGTGATACTTTTACTGGTACAAAGGATAAGGGTATTGTTGCTAAATATTTTGCCAAAGTTGATAATGACACCAGCTTCACTAAGTTTTAAAATAGGTGAGGTAGGAAAAACAAGAACATCATTTTACAATCTCCTAGGAGCACCCGTTCACAAACTAGTCTTTATCATTCTTTTTTATATATTAAAAGCTATTATTTGGAATGTTAGGGGCATTGTTTTCCCCTCTTCTAGGTTGAGGATAAAGAACTTATGTAGTATTTGTAATATTTCTATTCTTATTTTGCTTGCACACTTATTACTACTAGATTTTTGGGCTTTAAGCATTCTGTTTCGAATTCTGCCAATAAGATTTCAGTGTCATGGAAGGATCATATTTGGATTGATGTTATCGGAGATTTTACTCAAGTCCTACATTGTAATATTGAATTTTTAAATTTGAACTGTTGTGCCTCTTTTATCTATGCTTCTTCTTCTCGTAATACTAGAAAAGTGTTATGGGAGCAACTCATTAATTTTCATAGTATTTGGAACTTTCCCTGACTTGTGGGTGGTGATTTTAACACTATTTCTAATCACTCTGAGCATATTAGGGCTCTACTCCTAACTATCACTCAATGGAGGATTTTAATAATATTATTATGGATTGTAATTTAATTGACATTAGTATCTCTAGTAACAAATTCACTTGGAACTGTGGCCATTTATGTCAACGGTTAGATCAAGTTTTATTTAATGATAGTTGGCTTAACTCTTTTAATTCTTTTTTTTTTTGAGCATCTTAGCAGAACTCTTTCTGATCACTCTCCTATGTTAATTAGTCTCAAGATTAGGCATATGAGTTTTTTTGCTTCATTTTAGATTTTAAAATATGTGGTTACTTCATGATTCCTTTCTGGATGTGGTTCAAGAAAATTTGCATGCCCCTTGCATCCTGATAACTTTGTTCTTGGCATGAAGAGATTTTGGTTTAAACTGAAAAAACTTAAATAAATCATCAATTGGTGGAATCACAATATTTTTAAAAATAATTTCATCAATATTTTGAATGCTGAAGACAAAGTGCACACTATTGAGCTTAATTGTCAATTATTTACTTCTGATGAAAATTTCAGCTTGCTCAGGGAGGCTAAAGATTGTCTTTTTAAATTACAAGCTCAGGAGGAAGTTTTTTGGAAATAAAAAGCAGTTGTGAAAAACCTTGTTGAAGGTGATAATGACATCAAATATTTTCATGCTTTGGTTAAGAGGAAATGTTCCAAAAACTCCATTAATAAAATCAATTGTGATGTTGGTTATGTTACTAAGGATGTTGAGGGCATTGCTAATTTGGCGGTTTTGCATTTTCAATACCATCTCAATAAGGATTTTACTCTTGGGCATATTGATAACCCTTCTATTATCCCTAATATCATCTCTTAAGGTGATAATGATTTCCTCTCTAAACCCCCTTCTTTAGAGGAACTTAAAGAGATTGTTTATAGCATGAATGGTGACTCTGTGGCTGAGCCGGATGGTTTTACGACTATGTTTTTTGAGAAAGCTTTGCATATTATTAGTACTGATCTTTACTCTACTGTTATGAATTTTTTTGTTGGTCACACTATACCTAAAATTTTTACTTCTACTTCTATTGTTCTCATACCCAAAAGCAACTATGTTATTCGTTGGAATGATTTTAGACCTATTAATCTTTGCACCTTTTCTAGTAAGTTAATTTATAAAATTCTTATTAGTCTCTTAAATTCTATTCTTCCTAAAATTATCTCTTCCTATCAAATGGGTTTTCTTAAGGGGTAAGCTATTGTTGATAATATTCTTTTGGCCCAAGAATTTTTTCATGACCTGGATGTTAGGGTGAGAGGTAGCAATATTATTTTGAAGCTTCATATTTCTAAGGCTTATGACAACATTGATTAGAACTTTTTTTACAATATTCTACATTTTTTTATCTTTAATTTGATTTTTAATAGTTTTATCAG
This sequence comes from Dendrobium catenatum, assembly GCF_001605985.2. NCBI lineage: Eukaryota > Viridiplantae > Streptophyta > Magnoliopsida > Asparagales > Orchidaceae > Dendrobium > Dendrobium catenatum. The sequence continues at coordinate 94,738 of NW_021319162.1, forward strand.
AAATTGCATTGAAGGGTTCTATTTTCTTTTATTGTCAATAGAAAATGCACTGGATTTTTAAATCCTCTCGTGGTTTAAGATAGGGTGACCCTATCTCTCCTGCCCTTTTCATTATTGTGACTGAGTATTTATCTAGAAGCCTAGCCAACCTCTTTGAGAATCACCCTAGTCTCTATTTTAGAACCTTGGGTGGATTTCCTATCTCTCATTTATGTTTATTTTATTTTATTTTATTTTAAATAAAACATATCTCTCATTTATATTTTGCCGATGATTTTATTATTTTTATGATTGTTTCTTTAAATAGGATTAATAGACTTTTACGTTTTTTTCATAATTTTGAAATTGTTAGTAGGCTCTTTTTGAACAAACATAAGTGTTATTTTATTGCCTCCAACAAAGTGCCTAATGCTCGTACTGTGGATATTAAGCCCTAACTAGTTTTTCGGAAGATCACTTTCCTAATAAGTATCTTGGGGTTCGACTTTTTAAAGGTAAAAAGAAAATCTTTCTTTTTGATGATTTGATTACTTCATTGAAGCTTTTGTCCTAAGATTCTAATTTTCTAAGTTTTGGAGGTAGGCTTGTTTTCATTAGAAGTGTCCTTTGTTGCCTCACTATTTATACTTTCCAGACTCTTCAACCTACTTAAATGATTTGCAATAGAATTGATAAACTTATCAATAATTTTTTTTTTTGGAAAGAGGCTAATAGCAATTCTAAAAATATATTGTCCTCTTGGGACATGTGTTATGGTGTGTTGGATGAGGGTGCTTTGGGGTGTAAGAGTATGTTTGATTTGGACTATGCTTTTCTTTCAAGTTGTGGTACGTATTTCGTGCTAAAGTGAGCATTTAGGCTAAGTTTATGTTTGTCAAATATTGTGTGAGTAAGCACCCTACTATTTGCTCTTTTAACAAAGGTGACTCTAAAGTGTGGTAGAGACATTACATGGTTAAATGGATTGTTGAGCCTCGTCTTTCTTGGGGTCTTGGTGGTGAGAATATTATTTTTTGGAAAGATCATTGGTTGGGTGCTCACTCTATTGATTTCATTACTAATACTTCTTCCATTACTGCGATTAAGGTGAATTTTTTCATTACTGAAAATTGTTGGGCTTATGATAAACTTGCAAATGTGATTTTTGACTCTATTATCCCACAAATTTTTAACATTCCCTTGAACACTGACTCAGAGGATTTATTATTATGCAATTTGTCCAAAGATGGGTCTTTTAGATTAAAGGATGCTTGGCATGCTTTTAGAACCAATAATGATGCTACTAATATTTTTTTTATGATTTGGCATAAGAGTATTCCTTCCACTATTGCTATTTCCATCTGGAAAATTTTATATAAGTTCATTCATACTGACGATAACTTAATTAAAAAAGGTTTTATTTAGTCATCCAAATGTCAATTTTGTTATCATGTGGAGAATATGCATCATGTTTTTCTTTATGGTCCTTTAGCTATTAAAACTTGGACTTATTTTGATGATATTTTCAAATTAAATTACTTTAATGCTAAACTTTCTAGTATGCTATGCTTAATTCTTGGGTTGTCAAGTGTAAGGGTCATATCAAAAATATTATTCCTTCTCTCATTTTGTGGTATTTATGGTTGGATAAGAATAATTTCCATTTTAATTGTGTTGGTATGAACCATCATAGGATTATCAATAATGTGAAAGACAAAGTTCTAAGACTTTTTTTATTAATCTGCTTTATGTTAAGAACTTTAAGAATTATTACATTGTGGCTTTTGACTTAGGTCTCAAGTTGGAAGATTATCATCCTCCTTCTGAATCTAGGTTTGTTTACTAGATCAAACCCCCTAATAACTCTTATAAACTGAATATGGATGGTGATATTAAAGGTTCCATCTTCAGGTGTCGTGGGATTATCAGGGACAGTTATGCAAGTATTGTTATGGCTAGTGCAGGTCCCTTACAAAATTGTGATGTGAACTTTGCTAAACTCTCAGTTATTCTCTATGAGATTAGATTATATATTTCTCTTAATATTTCTATCATTGGGGTTGAAGTTGATTCTACTTATATTATTCATTGTTTAAATAATCTTGATGATTCCGTGTGCAATCCTACTCTTTTTTATCTTGTGAGGGATATTAAACAATTTTTTATCTTTGTTAACTTTTACTTCTCTCATGTTTATAGGGAGGGGAATGCATGTGTCGAATGGCTTGCTAATTTGGGGTGTGATTTGGATTATTTCACTGATCATTCTGCTACAAACTTACCTGTCATCTTAAAATGGCTTTAAGATTAGACAAAATTGGTATCCGATATGTTAGACTTTAATGTGGTTGGGTGGCTAGAGCTTGTGGTTCCTATATGTTTTATCTTAGGGGTTTCCTCTTATTTGCTATGCTCGAGGTTATTCCCTTCGCGTAATTTCTTTTTGATGCTTTGTTTCTATTTAGGTGCCAACTTGTTCCCTATTTATTACTTAGTGATCCCTAGAATGTCTTTCCTGGATGTATTTGGGTTTTTCCAAATGAGATTTTTCTAGAGCATCTCTATTACTAATTTTGCTGGGTTTTATGAATCTAAGTTATGTAGCTTTGGATTCCATGTGTTTGGGAGCCTTGTTTTTCACGAGGTGTTATGCTTGGCTTTTTTGGTTGTGTTATCAAGTTCTTTTGACCTAGGGTATCCTTGTTGTTGGGGTTTTCCATCTGGGGTATTTTTTAATTATCAATTATCTTTTTATGAATTTTTTCTGGTTTGGCAATTTTCCTATGTATTGCTTGATGAACACTTTAAGGATTGTCATGGTTCGCCTTGGTGTGATGCTGGTGGGTGTTTCCTGGAGCTCATATGTTTCAGATTTTGCTGAGTGGTGTGGCTCTAATTTTTGTAGCTTTGACCTCTGTGTTTTTGGGGGTCTTTTTGATTGGTTTTTTTGGTTCTATTTTGATGATAGCATTTCTTTTCTTTGCTGCTCGTCTAGTGCCAGGTTGTCGGGTGTCGATGTGGATTATTCTCCAATCCTCTATTACTTCTTCTTGGGCATTTTTGGGGGTGTGCTGGAGGTTGTTCCTTGGCCCTTCTTGGCTGGGCTGATAGATGTTGGTAAGGCTGTTTGTGGGTTGGTTTAATATAACCTATGCCTAGGCATTTTTGGGGGTATACTGGTGGTTTTTTCTTGGCCTTTCTCTTCTAGGTTATTGGGCGTTGATATGGCTTATTATGGTTTCATCCTTTGTAACATGTGACTGGTTTATTTTGCGGTGGTGCGGGTGGTTGTTCCCATGTGGTGTGATATTCCCGAGACTAGGCTGTTGGGTGCTTTTTTTTCTTTATGGGGTTTGGCTCATCTAGTTCATTGTTGTTTCCCTACCTTGCTTCATATGTGCTTTCTTATTCCTGGGATTTAGCTGGAGTGGCTTTTAAATTGTGATTTTGCTAGCATCTTTGGTTCTAATCATTTCTGTTGGGATGATCCTTATTCCTCGTTGCTGGATTGGCTGTGCTGTTTTTGTTGGTTTGATTATTTTGTTCAGAACTATTGTTCCGTCCAATTCTTCTAGATTTTCCATGGGGGTTTTTCATGTGGTAATTTTATGCATATGTTGGTTAATGTGACTATGAATTTGTTATATAGCTCTTGTTTCCTACCTCCTGGTTTCTATGAATGTGTAGTCTATGTCCTGTGGTTTATTTATGTTGGTTTAGGTGTGCATTCTCATGCTTGATTACCTATTATTTGGAGAGTTTAGAGGTTGAAAGTTCTATCTTCTTGTTATGTTACTTATTTTGTGGATAATCGCTTGGACTATCACCCTGTCTTTCTTTACTTTTATTTGTACTAATTCCACTTTGGCTGCCATTTTCTTTTGAAGGAGCTTTTTAGTGCAGGTGATCATAGTCGTGGTTATCTGGAAGGGAAGGTGGAGCTTGTCGTTGGTATACTGCTTGTTCCCTTTTTTGGGTGCTCTTTCTTGTGCACTGTAGATTGTACCTATGTTGTTTTATAATTTTTGGTAGTAGGGAACTCTAGCTCCTGGGATTTTTTATTTTCTTCTTGTAGCTCTTTTAAGCATTACCGAGCTTGAGTTCCCATTATGGACTTTGTACTTTTTTTATATTAACGTGTAAACCCCTCTGAGGGTTTTCTCTAAAAGAATAAAAAGAATTGTCGAGCATTCAAAATTATTTGAAGTCTTTAAGCTTCATACGTCAAATTCTTAGATATAAAAGCTCTCATATAATTATTTTGGTGCTCGGATATCCATATGGTGTTAATTTTAAAGCAAAATAAAATTTCCCCTCTAGTTTGGTATTACGAGGTAGATTAAAACATTTCCATCGAATCCCTTTTATTTTTTTTCAATATATTGTATTTTTTCATTTCACAACTCCCATCTAACCTTCTAAATAGCAAGCTGAAGCATTCAATCTTGACCATCAATTCGATTTGGCATGAGATTGAAGGGTGGAATGGAATGCTAATGTGGATAAGTGGTTTACCACTACCATTACACACAACTAATTGCTTGTCATCGAATGGAAAGTTCCCGCCTTATAAGCGCCGCCCTTCATAATTTGATTTAAATTAATATTAAATGTTTATTAAATGAATTAAATTTTGAAGAATCCAAGTAAATAACATATTTAACAATTTTGAATATTCTTGGGCTCTATGTATTAAGAATTAAATCCTTGTGCATAAGTTAAATTTAATGACTATGATGTATAATTTCAAAGTAGTTTCACTTTAAGTGTTTATTATTTTTGTTTAATTACTTCCTAAGTAATCATTATTTCAAACCTGATTCAAACACTATTATTTTAATGATAACAAATATTATTATTTTTGATAATGCTTTCTCTTATTTATGTGATATTTTATTTTGTGTTTTTGTGTACTAATGTTTCAAGAAATCAATCCACCATTCAGTTACAATTCCAATCAACTCAAGACTAAGTAAACTAGGGTTATAATCAATTTTTATTATATTTTATATTTTATCCTTTCTTGAGTCATATCATGTTATTGAGTGGATATCATTATTGAGTAACCTCATAAAAATACTAGGGGAGAGTTAAAATTGTTTTTTGAGAGAACTTTTAAAGTAATTTGTACTATACCATCTTGGTTTTATACTGTATAAATTAATTCATTATGCACGATTTTAACTTGTACTATATGAAAGGTTGTGATCTATTAAACACCTAGCTGCCAAATGTTTAGAAAGATATTAATTATATATTGATCATATAGTACGATTTAGTTTGTATTATACACCATAATTAAAATCTTTCTTAATTAATCCCTCGATATCAAGCAATCAAATAATGGATAATTATTATGATTAATCATACTGTATGGTATAGTTCATACTGTACGATTACTCGTGTACAAAATTGGTCATCCCACAGATCAATCTAAACAAAAATTATGATTTTTGAACTGATCGTACTGTATGATATCAACAGTGCTGGATGATCACCCGTGTACAAAGTTGGCTGTCCCAAGGATCATCATAAATGAGCAGAAGGAATTTCTACTATTCATACCATACTATATTCTTATTGTACTATATGAAATGTAACAATTGAACAGTTCATCTCAATGATCTTGCTGGATGAGCCTGAATTACACTGATTGTACTATACGAATAGAAGACTGATGTCTTGAAAATTAGGATTTTTGAAGCCCATTCTTTAAGGATTTCTAATACTCTTATTAGAACATCTTTTATTATTGGGTTGATCTGAGAGAGCTCAGTGAAGGAATAAAGAGGGCATGGGAGAGAGAGAAATCCTTATGAGGGAGAGTTATGTGGGATTCACAAAGGTTTCTCTAAGAAAGATTTCCATCATCTTCTTCAAACTATTTTTTTTGGTTCTTTGGTGGCTATGGAGGAGATCTTCATCAGCATCGAATCTAGGTTCTCTACCTTCAAAAGGAGGTTGAAAAAGGATTTCAAGGTTCTCTGCTTATTTTAGGAGGGAGTAAAAAGATTTAAATGTTCTCTGCCTACTCCAGGAGGGAGTTAAGGGATTCCAAGATTCTTTGTTTACTCTAGGAGGGAGTAAAAGGATTGCTAGGTTCTCTGTCTACTCTAGAAGAAGTAGAAGGATTCAAGGTAGTCTGCCTCATCGGGTTGGTGGAAAAATTTTGTAAGGGCTTCTTCGCCGTATAATGAGATCAAAAGAAGATAACTTTTAGTACAATACATGGAAAGAAGGTTTTCAGGGAGTGGACGTTGGTCAAGTTGACCGAACCACTATATTTATTCTATGTTCATTATATTTGCTTTTCTGCATTTAATTTTTACAATATTTTGTGATTTGTTTTGTGTTTGAAATATTTGATTTTTGTTATTATGAAATTAGTTTTTCTTTCACATAAATTGTTTGTTTTAAAATATTCAAAAGAATTTCAAAAAGATTTTCTTTTTTCCTTAATTTTTTTTAAATAATAAATTCAACCCATTCTTGGTTAGCCCCAGTCTAGTTCATAAAGGTTTAACAATCCTCACAAAATATTAAGTGGTATTAGAGTAGGATTCATAAATTAAATTTTAGAAAACTTTTGAAAAAAGATCTATGACAAACTTAGGTAATCGTAATACCGGGGAAGGATACTCAATCACTAGACTACCTCTTTTTGATAATATTCCTTTCAATTTTTAGAAAACTCGCATGTCCAGCTTTTTGCAATCAGTTTATTTTCGCATGTGGATACTAACATAGGATGGTTATTCTGCACCTTTTTGTTTAGTAAATAGTGTTAAAACTAAAATACCTTTTTTTAATGGATTACAAATGATAGAGATTTATCCCAACTAAATACAAAATGTTTGAATTATTTTTTCTGTGCTTTAAAATTTGAAAATTACATGCATGTTTTCACTTGCACTATTAGTAAAGAGATTTGGGATAAACTCTACATAACGTATGAAAGAGCAAAGGAAGTGAAACATTCTAGGCTAAGCATTCTTCTTCGTGATTATGAACTTTTTCACATTAAACCTAGTGAATTTATTTTTGAAATGTATACTAGGTTTACTCAGATTGTTACTTTCCTGCATGCCATAGAAAGAGTGCTCATAAATTAAGAAAAAGGTAACAAAATTCTGCATTGTTTACCTTCTTCCTATGATGTAAAAATAATTGCAATTATTGATTCTAAAGATATGAATGTTTATTTTATTGATAACTTAGTTGGGTTACTCATTGCCTATAAGCAACGAGTGAGTCAAAGGAAGCTTGATGCATGTGAAAAGAGGAAAGAGAAAACCATAGTCTTAAAGGCTAATGATTCTGATAGTAACTCTTATGGATAAGATGATGATAAAATTGCACTGATGATTAGATAATTCAAGAACTTTTTAGTGAGAAAGCAAAAATGTCATTAGTAATGGAATAAGGGTAAGAATGGTAAAAATTCTAAAATTTATTCTAATACTATTTGCTTTGAATGCAGAAAGTCAGGACACCTAAAGTCTAATCGCAATACTCTTAAAGCTCACCCAAGAAAGAAGAAGGTTGAGGAAAAACCTAAATTCAAGAAGAGTAAGCAAAGGACTAAAAAAGCTTTATAGGCAGACTCAGCATTAGACTCTTTTGAAACTAAAGTAGAATAGTATTGAGATAGTTGCAACTTAGTTCTTGATTATTGATATTCCTGTAACATGTATGTTTTTGATGATTTTAAATATTATTGCTTTGATTATTATTTCTCCAAACATATTTTGGATGCATTATTTTATTGTTTGTATGTACTAATATTTTAGAAAATTCTTATTTGGAATTATTGAAGACTTCAAATCAGATCAGTTTAGGGTTTATTGTAAATGAAGTCTATATATATATATATATATATTTTATTGAGTCTGAGAGAGTGTGATTATAATTGAGTAATTATGCACACACATATCAGGGGAGAGTTTAGAATTTGTAACTTTTGAACTGATCATAATGTACAAAGTTATTTCGTATGAGATAATTTTTTTAGTTATTTTCTCCTGCGAGCAGACAAACAAACAAAAAGTAGAAATTTTTTGTAAGTATGAATCATACTGTACGATATACCATTCATATGTATGCCATCCAGGGTATGAATTGGATGGGTCCCATTTTGTCCTAACAAATTTGAAGTTTTTCTAAATGGTTCATACCATATGATGTCATCATCGTACGTACGCAATCCAGGGTACGAATTAGATGAGTCCTCTTTCGTCCAGACTAACTTAAAAATTTTATGAATGGTTTGTACCGTACGATGTTGTCATTATACGTATGCCATCCAGGGTACAAATTGGACAAGTCTCTTTTTGTCAAAGTGATCTTAAAAATTTTCATAACTGATCATACCATACGATGTCATCATCATACGTATACCATCTAGGGTATGAAATTATGGATCCCTCTTCGTCCTGACAAAGATGAAAAAAATTCTAAATGTTTATATAGTATGAATTGGGTTCATACTGGACAATCATCATGTACAAAATCATTTCATACTGATTCACATAAGGTTCGTACGAACCAATTTTTGAACTATTCATACGTACGAACATACGATGGTACTGATGATCGTGTACGCTCAAAATGGAAAATTTTATTTTTCTGGATGATTTTTCGTGTCTTTGATATTAAATGTTCACTAAAATTGATGTAGAAATGTCTTATCTTTATGTTTTTTCAAGAGAAAGTGAAAGAGAGAGTGTGGGAGAGTGTTTGAAAGAGATTTCTTATATGTGGAGTGTGAAGGTTTCAAAAGGTTACTCGAAGGCAAGGATTTCTTTGCATTTTTGGTGATTAGTCTTCTTTTTTTCTTTTTAGTTGCTCGTAAGAAGATCTTTCAAAGAAGATCCAATACTCTACTAATACTTGGAAAGTGTGAAAGGATAAAGGTTCTCTGCCGACACTTGGAGAGTATAAAAGTATTACGGTTCTCTGTCACATCCGGGATTGGTGGAAGAGAGGTTTTTGAAAAGGCTTCTTCGTCTTGCTGTGGGGGAAAAAGGAGAGACACTTTAGTAATAGTACTATACCTTAGGAGGAAGTTTTTAGGGAGTGGATGTAGGTCGTGTTTGACTGAACCACTATAAATCTTTGTGTCTTTTAATTTCAGCATTTATTTACTTCAAGTTATTCACTATGGTTGAAAATATTATTTTAAACTTAAATTATCTTGCTTTGAGAATTAAAATAGTTTTCTATTTTAAAAAAATACAAGAAAATTTTTAAAATAATAATTCACCCCCCTCTTGGTTAGCCTTAGGAAAATAGCTTAAGTTTAATAACATATATAGAATCAACAAGTGGTATCCCAGCTTTATTTCAAAATTATAAGTTTATACTACTTTTTAAAAGTGAGAATGGCTTCTTTTGGAAACTGAAACACACAAGAAGGGTATTCGATCACTAGACCTCCGTTATTTGATAATATCCCTTTTAATTTTTGGAAAACACGCATGTCTACTTTTTTGCAATTACTTGATTATCATATGTGGATTTTAGTTCAAGAAGGATATACTAGGCCAACTAGATTAGTTGATGGTATTAGAGTTGAAGCACCCTTTGCTGATTGGATTGTAGAAGAACGTGACTTAGCACAACTAAATGAAAAATATTTAAATAGTTTCTTTTGTACACTTAAGTTAGAAGATTACATACGGGTTTGCACTTGTAAAAGTGGAAAGGACATTTGGGATAGGATTTTTATTACTTACGAAGGGACTAATGAAGTATAGTAATCTAGATTAAATGTATTGTTACATGACATTGAACTATTTCTCATGAAACCCAATGAATCCATTTTCAAAATATACACAAGATTTACTCAAATAGTCACTTCTTTGCATGCATTAGATATGGAACTAACGAATACTGAAATGGTCAATAAAATTCTTCATTATTTTCCTACTGCTTATGATGCTAAAATAATTGCAATTACTGACTCTAAGAATTTAAATATTTACTCTATTGATAATCTTCTTGGATCACTAATTTCTTATGAGCAATGAGAGAGTCAAAGGAAGATTGATGCCAGAGAACAGAGAAAGGAGAAGAACACAGCATTGAAAGCAGATGATTCAGAGAATGATCAGTCACTACTTGAGGATGAGGAGGACATTGCCTTGATGACATGGAAATTTAAAAGTTTTCTTAAAAGGAAGTAGAAAAGACGCCAGTAGTGGAACAGAGGTAAGTTTAATAAAAATGTTAAGGTTTCTAATGATGTGATTTGCTACGAATGCAGGAAACATAGATATATAAAATTAGAATGTCCAAATCTAAAAGCTACTCCTAGCAAGGAGAAGGTAGAAGAGAAAGCAAATGTGAAGAACGGAAAGAAGATATTTCAGAGAGATTTTTAGGCAAACTTAGCTGTGTATTCATCAGAAATAAAAAAAGAGGAGAAGTCACCAACCTGTGTTTAATGGATGATAATTTTGATCAGTCGGATCATAAAGAGGTATGTGACTTAACCTATGCTACATTAGTAGAAGTTTTTGAAAGAATACATGATGCATATAGAAAACTTATGAAAATGTATGTTAGACTGAACTTAGAAATGCAAGAGTTATAAAAAGAGCAAAATATCCTTAGGAAAGATCACGCACTGATAGATAACAATCACATGAGCTTACTTGATGAATTTGATGATTTGAATAAATAGAATGATCTTTTAAAGTCATCCTATGCTAAATTGGAAAAAAGAATTCAAAGATTTTAGGGATGAATCTGAGAATAGAGAGCACTATCTAAAATTTGATAACATTGTGTTAGAAGATGCAAATTCATTTCTTAGAGTGATAGTGAAAGCTCTTAAGAAAAATAGGAAATCTCCAACACTTGGAGATTTTACTAATCTTATTTTGAGGTCAAAAATTTTAAAAACCAAGAAGAGATAGATTTATTATAGAAAATTGAGAAACCTATTTCCTGGAGTTAAATGCTATACTTGTGAGATGATTAGACATATTTTATAAACTTATACTTTAGATAGAAATTTTAACTATTCAAAGTGATAACGGAGATGAATTTGAAAATAAAAGATTTGAGGATTTTTGTAAAGAATAAGGAATTGATCATAATTTTTCTGCACCTAGAACCCCTCAATAAAATGGGGCAGTCAAAAGAAAGAACAAAATATTAATTGAAGCAACTAGAGCCATGTTGGCTGAATATTCACTTTCTAAATATTTTTGGGCTGAAGTGGTTAGTACTACTGCATGTTATATTCTAAATAGGGTGAACATAAGATCTAAATTAAATAAAATACCCTATGATCTTTCTAAATGGAGAACACCTAATTTGTCACATTTGTATATTTTTGGATGTAAGGTGTTCATACGTAATAATGGAAAATCTTTTTTTATCAAAATTTGATTCAAAATCAGATGAATGAATTTTTCTTTAGTGTTGAAAAATTTTATAGAGTACTTAACAAAAGAACTTTGGTAGTTAAGGAGATCACACATATTGTATTTGATGAATATGGAATTTTGGAAGAGCCAAGTTTGGAAGATGATGTTTTAGAAAATAACTCCCAAAGGATTGAGAAGATTAATTTGAAAGAAAATTTGGAGATAAAAAACCTGTTGCCTAGAGATTTGAAATTTTGTAAAAATCACCCTAAAGACTTAATTTTTGGTGAATCAAGTGAGGGTTTTAGGACTAGACATGGACTTAACAAAGAAGTTAATCATTCTTCTTTTATTTCAATGATAAAACCCACTAATATAAATCAAGCACTTTCGGATGAATTTTAGATTGTGGCAATTCAAGAAGAATTAAATTAGTTTGTAAGGAATGATATTTAGGAATTAATTGTAAGGCCAAATGAGTAAAATATAGGTGGAACTAAGTAGGAATTTAAAAATAAAATGAATGACTTAGGAGTTAATGTTAGAAATAAGGCTACATTGGTTGCTAAGGGGTATAATCAAATTGAAGGAATTGATTTTGAGAAGGCCTTTGCCCTTGTAGCAAGACTTGAAGCAATTAGGGTTTTATTAGCATTTGCCTATTTTAGAGGATTTAAATTGTATCAAATGATGTTAAAAGTACCTTTTTGAATGGGGTGATATAATAGAATATTTATGTTGAACAACCTCCAGGTATTGAAAATTCAAAATACCCAAATCATGTTTTTAAATTGAATAATGTATTATATAGATTGAAACATGCACCTAGGGCTTGATATGAGAGGTTAAGCACGTTCCTACTTGAGAGATCTTTTGAAAAAGAAAGTGAGGATACCACTCTCTTTTTGAAAAAATTAGGAGACGATATACTCATTGTTCAAATTTATGTTGATGATATTATTTTTGGATCTATAAATAAAATTTTTTGTGATAATTTTTTTTTAAAACAATGAGTAGTGAATTTGAGATGAGCCTAATGGGAGATCTTAGTTACTTTATATGTTTTAGTATTAAACAAATTGAGGAGGGAACATTTTTTAGTCATTCAAAGTTTGTTAAGGACATGCTTAAGAAGTATGAAATGGATAATGCTAAAATAGTCAGTACACCTATGAGTTCCTCAATTCAGTTGGATAAGGACCCAAAAGAAAAATATATTGAAAAAAAGATATTTAAAGGAATTATTAGAACTTTACTTTATTTGACTGCTAGCTGACCCGATATTATGCTTAGTATTTATTTGTGTTCTAGATTTCAATCAGATCCAAAAGATTCACATTTGATAGCAGTAAAAAGGATTTTGAGATATCTCTTGGGAACTCAGAACTTAGGGATTTGATATCCTAAGTTTAGCTCTTTATTTGAAATTATCAAATATTCAGATTTAGACTTTGTAGGTTATAGGGTTGATCATAAGAGTACATCTGGAACTTGTCAATTTATAGGAATTTCTTTAGTTTCTTGGTGTAGTAGAAAATAGAAGTTTGTAGCTCTATCTAATGCTGAAGCTGAATACATTGTCTTAGGAAATTGTGTTGCACAAATTCTTTTATTGAAACAACAGTTGATTGATTTAGGATTTACATCAGGCATAATTTCAATTCATTATGATAACACTAGTGCCATTTACATTTAAAAAAAATCCTATTCAACATTCTAGGATCAAACATAAAGACATAAGACATCATTTCATTAGGGATCATGCATCCATAGGAGAATTTGAATTGAAATATGTTTCAACAGAAAATCAACTTGCAGACACTTTTATAAAACCACTAGCCTTGATGCTTTTAGAGTATTAAGAATAAGGCTAGGTGTGATCGATCTAAATGCATAAAATAAATCTTTAGCAAAGTTGATATGTTTTCATGTGTATTTCATATCTTTGGCTGTCAATGTTTTTGTTTGTGTGAGTGTTTTCATTTTTTGGTTTTATTTTATTTTGTGTTTTAGACATATATCTCAAATCAAAATTTTTATTTCTAATCATTCGTGCTAAATTTTTTAAGTGTTATATTTGTATTGTTCAAAATTATTTTTATACTATACAAATTTTGTAGCATGTAAATCATTATTTTGGAATGAATGCTTGAAGTTTTAATTTTCTAACACATATCATATTATAAGATACCGATATTATCCAATACGATCTATATTCATTTGTCTGTATGCATGTAAATGGTTATCTGGGTAGAATCAATTATTATAACTAATCATACGTATAAAATTTTATTTCGTCGGAACGAACCATGTGCCATTCTCTATGGGGACAAACCTAACCGTCATTAAAATGATCTTAAATAATTGATCATCCGGGATGAACACCTATTCGTCTGTACGATCTTCTTTTCTAAAAGTTTGTATGAAAAGGATGCTTCATAACATACGTGATTACGAAAAGTCGTTTCATTTTGAACATTTTTATCGTTTATATGAAAATTTTTTTGTCCCATATAATCTCAAAGATCATGCATACGAATTGATTTTTGTACTGTACGAAGGGTCAATTTTTCTTTAAATAGGAGGGCTTTATAATTCATTTTCATTCACTTCAACATCCTCCTTGAGTCCTTCTCGTCTCAGAAATGTGAAGTTCTAGCAAGCACGGTAGAGTTTCTAGGGGTTCGTCATCCAGGGGTGGAGATGAAAACTTTCTATCTAGATAAAATGAGGATTCCTACTATAGGTTTATGGCAACAAAGAATCACTCCATATAGACTCGTAATTTAGGACGATATCCATTTTCAACTAATGCCTCTTTTTGCCTCAATCCAATTTGCCTTCATTTTCACTCTGATTCATGCATACCATAAAGTCAGCTTTCACTACTTCTTAGAAAATATGAGTTTTAGTGAGGAAGAGAGTAGGTTAAGATTATATGTCCAAAAGAAACAGGTAGAAATCACTAAGGAATATTCAGAAGCTTTTCTTCATCTAAGGACTCAAGGGACTATAACACACACTATGGCCTCCAAATCTGATTGTGATTGGTGTAAAATAAATAAAACTCTTAGAGGGGTTACTCAAGTTGGTCACCTTGCTAGAGTCTATACTTTAAATTAAAATGCAAGGGTCATCCAACATATCTTTAGAACTTCAATCATTCCTAAGGCTGGTGATCGCATAAACATTACTCCTCTTTTATCCATAGTTACCTATTTAATCATGACTGTGTAACCAATTGATGAAGCCCAACTCATTCTAGATTACAATAATAACTTTTCTGAAATTGAGTTTATTTCTCATAGGAGGAAAACAAATATTGCTTTAGGACATCTAGTGACCTATATCTTAGACAAAGAAGTACAACATTTTTCATTCTGATGTCCCCACTGAGTTGTCAATCTACTTCACCTATACCTCTTTTCAAACACTTTTTGGGGAGAATGATAATTCATGTGAGGATATTAAAGAAGAAGGGGGAGCACTTGCACCTGCTCATGAACCTGACTTTTAGGAGATGATCCAACACTTTGATTGGTTAGAGAGTCATTTTGTTTAATATTTTGATTAAATTCAGACTCACTTAAACCAGCAGGATGCATAGTTCCAACAAGACATGGGTTGGATTCGAGGTCAGTTCGACTCGGTGAACACTAATGTAACTATTATGAATAGTTATTTCTCAGTCTCCAACTAGCCTCCTTCTCTAGACTAGGGTCCCTTAGAGTCTTAGATGTACTTCTTTTATGTTGTCTTTGCCAGCCCTCTACAGATGTGAAGATTTAAGTGATGATTTTAGTGTTTCATGTACTTATCTTTATTTAGTTTTTATGTTGATATTGTGATATTTTTTTTATTGAGATGGAAATTGATATCAAAAGAGCTTAAATGTATCTGATCATTATATTGATATCAATAAAAAATGTCTTATTTTGATTAGTTGTTTTCGTTAGTTGTTTGAAATAAAAGATTGCATATATTATAATCCTATCATACTTGATCTAAAAAATGTTATAAATTAACATGTAATAAAAAATTAATTTTATTATGAAATCTATTTTTTTTTTTTTAAATTAAGTTAACTTATAACTCGATCAAGTTAAGAATATCAATCTCATGTTATTTTTAGGAAAATAAAATTTAAATATTATTATTTCAATTTTGATGTCTTATTATTTTTTATTTCTCTTTTCAATATAAATATCTTTATATTTAGAGAAATTTTAATTTTTGAGATTAATTATTTTGGAAAGATCAATTAAGAAAAAGAAGATATCAAAAAGAAATCTACAATGTGTATAAAAATGGAAAGAATATGAAATGGTTTGCAAACTAAAAAGAAGCATAAAATTAAACCAAATACAAAAAGATGTACAAAGTGTGCCCCTAATATTTGAAAAGATGTGCAATGTCGCCAATTGAATATGTTTTTTTTTTTTTTTTTTTTTTTTTGCCAATTGAATATGTTCTTTCCTCTATCTTTTAATTTTCAAATTCAAATCAATCTCATTTTCAAATTCAAATCAATCTCATGTTCAATAGGGGGGTTAAGGAGAAATTTAGGGTATTCAATTTTACTCAAATAATAATAGTTTTGCCATCATCAAAAATGGGGAGATTGTTGACATAGGTGCAACTTAATTCTTGATTGTTGATATTCTTATAACATGTATGTGTTTAATGATTCTAAATATTATTTCTTTGATTATTATTTTTCCTAACATATTTTGGATACATTGTTTTGCTATTTATGTGTACTAACATTTTAGGGAAATCATACTCCAGATTATTGAAGACTTCAAATCAGATCAATTTAAGATTTTTTCAAAATGAAGTCTGTATTTTATTTTATTTTATTAAGTCTGAGAGAGTGTGATTGTAATTGAGTAAATATGCACACACACCAGGGGAGAGTTTAAAATTTATAATTTTTAAACTGATTATACTATACGAAGACATTTCGTACGGGATAATTTATTTAATTATTTTCCTCTATGAGCAATCAAACGAATAGAAAGTATAAACTTTTTTTAAGTATGGATCGTATTGTACGATATACCATTCATTTGTATGCCATTCAGGGTATGAATTAGATGGGTCCCTTTTTATCCCAATGAATTTGAAGTTTTTGTGAACGGTTTGTACTTTACGATGTCATTATCATATGTACGTCGTTAAGGGTATGAATTGGACGGGTCCCTTTTCATCCAAATGAACTTGAAAATTTTTTGAACGGTTCATGCCGTATGATGTCATCATCGTATGTACGCCGTATAGGGTAGGAATTAGAGAGGTCCCTTTTCATCCAGATGATCTTGAAAATTTTCATAATTGATTGTACCGTATAATGTCATCATCGTATATATGCCATCAGGTAAAAAATTATAGGGTCCCTCTCATCCCGATGAAGATGAAAATTTTTCTAACTATTCATACAGTACAAACTGGGTTCATACTGGATGATCATCATGTATGAAATCATTTCTTACCAATTCACATAAGGTTTGCATGCAATAGTTATTGAACTATTTGTATGTAAGAACATACGATGGTACTGTCCGATCGTGTAAGCTCAAAATAGAAAATTTTAGTTTTCTAAATGCTTTTTCGTATCTTTGATATAAAAGGTCTTCTAAAACTGACATAAAAATGTCTTGTCTTCGTGTTTTTTCAAGAGCAAGTGAAAGAGAGAGTGTGGGAGAGTATTTGAAAGAGATTTCTTGCAAGTGGAGTGTAAAGGGTTCACAAGGTTACTCAAAGGTAAGGATCTCTTTTTGTTTTTGATGATTACTCTTCTTTTCTTCTTTCTAGTTGCTCGTGTGAAGATATATTTTTTTGGTGATTACTCTTCTTTTCTTCTTTCTAGTTGCTTGTATGAATATCTTTGAAGAAGATCTGATACTCTGCCGACACTTAAAGAGTGTGAAAGGATGATGGTTCTCTACCGACACTTGGAGAGTGTGAACAAAAGATGGTTCTCCACCAACACTTGGAGAGTTTAAAAGGACGACGGTTCTCTACCGATACTTAGAGAGTGTGAAAAGATGATGGTTCTCTGTCGCACCGGGGATTAGTGGAAGAGAGGTTTTTATAAAGGCTTATCCGTCTTGCTGTGGGGCAAAAAGAGAGACACTTTAGTAATAGTGCAATACATGAAGAGGGAGTCTTCATGGAGTGGATGTAGGTTGTGTTTGACCAAAGCAATATAAATTTTTGTGTCTTTTAATTTCAGCATTTATTTACTGCAACTTAATTACTATGGTTGAAAGGTTTATTTTAAATTTAAATTAACTTGCTTCGAGAATCAAAACGATTTTCTATTTAAAAAAATCTAAGAGAATTTTTAAATTACCAATTCACCCCCCTCTTGGTTGTCCTTAAGACAATACCTTAGGTTTAAAAACCTATATAGAACCAACAAAGAGGAGGTAACCAACCTATGCTTAATGTCAGATGATTATCTTAATTATTCTGATTAAAAGGACATATATGAGCTTACTTATGTTCAATTATTTGAATTTTCTTAAAAAAAATATTAAATATAGGAAGCTTAAAAAATCACCTGCCAATCCCAAATTTGACTTTTCAATTATGTAGAAAGAGCATGAATGCCTATGGAAAGATCATTTTGCTCTAGATAGAAATCTGATGGCCTTGTTAGATAAATTTGATATTTTAAACAAGAAGTATTCTAAATTAACTAATGAGCATGATTTCTTAAAAATCACATGTTGAATTAAAAAATGCATACATGAGATTAGAAACTCTTTCATCTAAATTAGATAATAGGGAGCATACATGGAAAATTGAAAATTCTGTTCTTAAAGTGCAAAACAATTTTTACAAATCAAAATAAATACATTCAAAGAAAATAAAAAACCAACTTCACTTGAAGAGTTTCATAATCCATCACCTCAACTTGCATCATTCAAACCTAAAGAGGCACCATAACACAAATAGATTAGTAAATAATTTTCCTTGTGTTAGATATTTTTTTCAAACATGTTAGGACATATCTCCCATGCTTGCACCATTCAACGTAGAAAAAATTTGGTGTGGAGACCAACATTCCAAACTCATAGCATAATATGCATGCATTTCATTCTTCTTTCCATACTATGGAACCCAAACTTATTTAGGTTCCCAAATCTAACATCTGATTATTTTGTAGGGATGCACTCACAGAAGGCCTCGTGAGAGCATGTGATACATGGACAATGGATGTTCAAGGCATATGATTTGAGATACAAATCAATTCATTTCACTAGAGGCCATGGCAGAAGGAAAGGTGAAAATTGGATATAACACCACTAGGAGAGTGATAGGAGCGGGTATAATTGGAAACTCTAAAAATTTCTTTATAAAAATATTTTATTGGTAGATGGCTTGATACATAATCTACTTAGCATAAGCTAGATTTTTTATAAAGGATTTTACATTAAATTTTTCTCTACCAACTACATGATTAACTTAATTGGAAACACTATGTTGTAAGGGAGTAAAATTAATAATATTTACATGCTTGATTTAAACTATGTTAAACTTGTTGCTTATTTTTGCCTAAAAACTATTGATGATAAATCCTAGTTATGGTATAGGAGGTTTTTTTATGAAAGTATGAAAAACCTTAGGAAAATCACCCAAAAAGACTTAGTGAGAGGAATTCCAAAACTAGAGTCACATAGGTCTCATTGAACCTATCAGCATTGCAAGCCTACGAGGAAAAATCTTTGGGTATGTAATTATTAATGATTATTCAAGATTTACTTGGGTTAGATTCGTATCTCATTAATCTTAAACATTCAAGGAATTTAAAACATTCACCACTTAGATTTAGAAGCAGCTAGGTTATGAATTTTTGATAATTCATAGCGATCTTTATGGAGAATTTGAGAAAGAGAAATTTGAATCTTATTATAAAGAGTAAGGGATAAATCACAATTTTTACCTCCTAGAACCCCTTAGTAGAATGGGCTTGCTGAAAAAAGGAATATGATCCTCGTAGAAGCTGCTAGAGAAATGTTAGCTGAATACTCACACACTAAATACTTTTTGGGTAGAATTGATGAATATGGCTTATTACATTTTGAATAGGGTAAATGTTAGATCCAAGATGAACATGTCACCCTATTAAATTCTTAATGGTAGGACACCCAACCTCTCTCACCTTCATATATTTAGAAGCAAAGTGTTCATTCTAAAAAAAGAGAAATCTCTACTAGGAAAGTATGACCCAAAATTTGATGAAGGAGTGTTCCTAGGTTACTCAAATGTTGGGAAATCCTATAGAGTTTTCAATAAAAGAACACTGGTAGTAGAGGAGACCACTCATGTCATATTTAATGAATATGAGAATTCTATAGGCTAGGGTCTAGGATAAAAGAAGAAGAAGATATAAAACTTACCCAAGGATTAGAATCTGTAAACTTGGAGGAAAGGGTAGAACTTAAAAATACACTGCCTAGAGAATGTAGATATTCTTCAAGTCTTCCTAAAGAACTGATCTTAGGAGACCCATCTTAAGGTGCTGGAATTAGGCCTGGACTTAAAAAAGAAGTAGACCACTCTGCCTTCTTTTCAAAGACTGAACCCACCAATATAAATTAAGCCATATTTGATGAATTCTAGATCTTAGTCGTGCAAGAAGAGTTAAATCAATTTGTGAGAAAGATGTTTGAGAACTTGTTGAAAGACCTAAGAACCAGAGTATAGTTAGAACTAAATGGGTTTTGAAAAAGCAAAATGAATGCTTCTGGTGTAGTAGTTAGAAACAAAGAAATATCAGTGGTAAAGGGAAAAATCATATAGAAGGAATTGATTTTGAAGAGACTTTTGCCCCTGTAGCTAAATTGGAAGACATTAGGGTGCTACTAGCCTTTGCTTATTTTTTAAGGGATTAAAATTGTACCAGATGGATGTCAAAATTACCTTTCTGAATAGGGTGATAAAATAAGATGTGTATGTTGAAGAACCCTGAGGCTTTTAAAACTCATAATTTCCTAACCATATATTCAAATTAAAAAAGATATTATATGGACTAAAAAAAGCACACAGGGCATGGTATGAAAGGCTAAGCACATTCCTACTAGAAAGAACCTGTGTTAAGAGGAGCATAGACACCACCCTATTTTTGGAAAAGGTAGGAGATGAACTACTTATTGTATAAATATATATTGAGAATATTTTATTTGGATCCTCTGATAAAAGCCTTTGTGATGAGTTTTAGAAAAATAATGAGTAAAGAATTTGAGATGAGTATGATGGGATAACTAACCTATTTTCTAGGATTTATCATAAGACTAAAGGATGATGGAACTTTTCTTAGTTATTTGAAATACATTAAGGACATCCTTAAGAAATATAAAATAGATACAGTCTAGCCAATCAAATCACCTATGAGTTCTAGTTTTTAGTTAGATAAATATTTACATGGAAAATTTATTGATCAAAAGAAATATAGATGAATAATTAAATCACTTCTTTACTTGACTACTAGTAGTCCTGATATTATATTTAGTGTTTATCTCTGTGCTATATTTTAGGCTAACCCAAAAGAGTTCCACTTTACTGTTGTTAAGAGAATTCATTGATACCTCTAAAGAACTCAAGACTTAGGAATTAGGTATCCTAGGCATAGCACATCATTTAAAATTATAGGATATTCTAATTCAGATTTTACAGGAAGTTGAGTTGATAAAAAAAGTACTTTAGAATATGTTAGCTCATAGAATAGTCCTTAGTCTGCTCGTCTAGAAGAAAGTAAAAATAAGTTACACTATCTATTGTTGAAGCTGAATACATAGCCTTAGGAAGTTGTGTGGCCCATGTCTTTTGGTTAAAGTAACAAATTCTAGATTTATGACTACTTGTAGGCATAATTCCAATTCTATGTAATAACACTAGTGCTATCTCTATTTCAAAGAATCTAATCCAACACTCCATGACCAAACATACAGACATAAGAGACCAATTCATTAGGGACCATGTTACTAAAGGAGACGTATAGCTACACCATGTAGCAACTAAAAATCAACTTGCTGACATGTTTATTAAACCACTAGTTTTTGAAACCTTCAGCACTTTAAGAACCAGATTAGAAATGATTAATTTCATACTTGAAACTAATATTTTCTGTTTTAATTCTGATTATTTTTGTTATGCTTGTTTATGTTTATGTGTTTTATGCTTTTTGTTTTCATAGCCTAATGATTTTTGTGATTTTATTTTGTTTGTTAAATTCTTAATTTGTTTTTGTTGTTGATTTTATTTATGTTCTTTTGATTTTATTATTATCATGTTTTATGTCTTGATCATCTCATAAGCCACTTCACAGAACTTCATTATCTTTTCCTAAAAAGATAAAAACTCATCTTCTATCGTACTGTACGAACCACATTCATACTATACAATCTACATAACACTTCTTTGATCACAACCCTTGACTCAGTGGATGAACCAGATTAAATCTATGATTAATAATCATACTGTACAAAAAACTATTCATCTGGATGATCCATGTTTCATCCAGATTCGGAAAAATTCATTTTAGTTAGTATTACTTTTATTATTGATCATACCGTACAAATATGTACATGTTCTTACTATATGAGAATTTGTCAAAATTCATACACCCTGACTCCTTGGGATGAGATCCATGTCTCTAATCATCTTGTATGACGTCTAATTGTACTGTACTTCCAGACACATCTTTTTGACTAATTGTCTAGCAAGAAAAAATGCATGCGATTGTTCCATACATTCTCATAGTAGTACTGTACGACATTTTAGTTGGTATGACATTTTAATTGGTACAATTTCTTTCTGAAGACTTATGATAAATCCGCCTACCATTAATTTAAAGAAGCCAAGATCACACCTTCCAGGCTTCTTAATCAGCAGACCCTTTTCTTTCCTATAATGAACCTCTTTAATTACACTATACTTCAATTTCATCTAACTTTGGCCTATCACATTCACTATGAAATCCTTTATGAGTTTTTAACAAATCGTTGGATTAGTAGGGATGCTATTGTAATCTCCTCTCACATGTGCTGTTAGAATTTATAATAATTTAAGAGGATATAGAAATCCACCTTCAGCTAAATAGTCAATGAAATAGACCCCTTATCATCAAAATGCTATGTTGAATTACCACTAACCCTTAGTTCAAATTTTGACTGGAGTGTTATGAATCTCTTACTT
The DNA here is from genome assembly GCF_001605985.2 of Dendrobium catenatum. NCBI lineage: Eukaryota > Viridiplantae > Streptophyta > Magnoliopsida > Asparagales > Orchidaceae > Dendrobium > Dendrobium catenatum. The sequence continues at coordinate 117,297 of NW_021319162.1, forward strand.
CAAAATGCTATGTTGAATTACCACTAACCCTTAATTCACTCTCTAAATCAAAATGCCAGGGTTATCCAACACGTTTTGAGAATATCTATCATTGCTAAAGCTGGAGGCTAGATAAAAATTACTCCTCTTCTATCAATTGTCACCTACTTCATAATGTCAAGCACCCAAATGGATGAAGCTCAAATACTAATTGATTACATCTAAAACATCACTATCATTCCACTCTCAACTATTAGGAGAAAAAAAATCTCGCTCTAGGACACGTGATTTGTTATATCTTTGATAAAAATAAAAAACAACCTATCTTTCTCCTCCTGACCATACTCTAATCTTCTTTTTGGATGCCTCCTTCTGGATGCTCTTTCATAGATATCAGAAGCCATTAAACCCGCTCTTTAATGAAAAAAAAGAAGCTGTCCCTGCAGTTGATCCTACACCTACACCACCTCCTAACCACTAACCATATGAAGAGTTGATTTAGTAGTTTGACAGACTTGAGACTTGCTTAGATCAAAAGAAAACCCAAAATGATAATGATATGGGTTGGTTCAGGGAGCAATTTGGAAATATCCAATAGTAGTTCACATCCAATACCAGTATGAAAGCTTTAGTTAGTTCTTCCAACCACGTCCATAGCCACCTCATGATTAGGATCCACCACAATGCTAGTTTTATTTTGTTTTTGTTGTGATGTATTTTTTTTTACCTTTTTTTGCGCTTGTTTGTTTTCACCTAGTTTTTGTAAAAAATTTGTCTTTCAGTCCTTCTTATGTTATATTTTTTCTTTTTACTCAAATTTTTTTCTAAAAAAAATGTTTATTTTAACTTTCAAGTGGAAATTCTTTTTCTTTTTAGTTGGCTCTGTGTTCTTAGCTCTCTTTTATGGGGTCTTTACTTTGGAAATTTATAGTGAAAGAAAAATGTGTTTCTATTGATCGTACTGCATGACTTGGATCATACTGTATAATTTGGACCGTACTATACAAATGAACTCTCCACAATGCTCTTTGTTGTTTTTAATAAACATACTTCTATCCTGACTTAAAAGTTTAATATATAATTGTTGGCATTGTTAAAACACATTGGATAATTGAATCATATGAATTTTTATATCCCTTCTTATTTTCTTTGCATGAAAATTCCTTACGTAAACTTAAAAATCTAAATTAAATTATAATTAAGATGGTTGAAATGAAAACTTATTCACTCTACTACATGTTTTTAAGTCATGAATATATTATGAAATTTGATAAACGAGGTTCATTATTTTTCATATATAAGTATCTACATTCCTATTAGAAACCTCGAGTATGCTTTGTAAGTTAATCCTTCCTATATAAGAGAGTGAGCTACTCCTCCCTTATATTTGAAAGATAATCTTTACAACCGAGATTCTTAAAGCTTTAGAAAGGAAGCAATTTGTAAAATAAAAGTCAAAAGAGGCACAAAATTAGCCCAAAATCAAAAGATGCACAATGACGCCAAAGGTAAATGATATACTAAGTGTATCAAAGACAAAAGATACGCAATGTATGCCATAAGTTGATAAAAGAGCCGCAAAATGAGCCAAACTTAAATTAGCTTCTCTTTCTTTAAAATCTTTAAATCTTAAAAAATCCTTGTGTTTCAAAATAGGTTTAAAACATGATTTTGGAAAATCCTGATTCTTCATTCATCACTTTTACAATAATATTATATTGACTTATTTCATGCTAGTAGTCTGAAAAGTTTTAAATTTCCTTATCTAATTGTAATTTTTGAATTAGATGTTTGTTTAAACAAATGATTTTAGCCTGTGAAGATGTGTGTGAAAACTCTAGAATCCAAATCCTTTGTTTGGGATAAAGTGAATACTTATCTTATTTGGTCTTTTCGATTTGTAGAGTAAGTTTATTACATTATAAAAAATGCCAATGAGAGTTCTCATGTATGTAATGGTTCTTTCTTTACCTTGACTTGTTAATCATTTTGAGTTTATTTGTTTTATGCATTTCTAGTTTCTATTTTCTATTTTTCTTCCTATTATTTTCCCTCTTTTTGTGATGTCAAAAAGGGGAGTAATATTTTATTGTGTTGTTTATTGTTGTTGTTTGCTTGAATATTATTTCAAATAAAAACAATTGATTTTCATCAGAGGAGAAGTATAGAGGAAAGTAACTTTTTAAAAATCCAAGAATAACAATGTTTTTCATCATAAAAAAGGGGAAGATTGTTGCAAACCTTCTTCAAACACTTTGATTTTGATGATAACAAAAATTATTGTATTTGTTATTGCTTTCTCTTATTTCTATGATATTTTGTTTTGTGTTTGTGTGTACTAACATTTCTAGAAATTAGTCAACCATTCACTTGCAATTCTGATCAGCCCAATATTAGGTAAGCTAGGGTTACATTTAGTTTTCATTATATTCATTATTTTCTACTTTCTTTAGTCGTATCATGTAATTGGGTTAATATCATTATTGAGTAACCTTGCACAAGCATATGAGGTGAGATAAAAATGTTTTTTGAGAGAATTTTTAAAGTAATTTGTAGTATATGATCTTGGTTTCGTACTCTATGAAGCAATTCATACTATTTTATTTTAACTCATACTGTATGAAAGGTTGTGCTCTATCAAAACCCTAGACATCAAAGGTTAAGAAAGATACTAATTTTATATTTATTGTATAATATAATGTAGTTTGTATTGTATGCTATTGGCTTGATCTTAGAGAGAGATCTTAGAGAAGGAAAAGAGAGGCTTGAGAGAGAGAAAAACCTTTTGAGGGGAGTTTTGAGGGATTCGCATAGGTTTCTCCAAATAAGATTTCCACCTTATTCTTTAAAATTCTTTTCTGGTTCCTTAGTGGCTCTAGGGTAGATCTTCATCAGTATCATATCTAGGTTTTTTACCTTCACCAGGAGGGCGAAAAGGAATCAAAGGTTTTCTTCCTACTCTAGGAGGAAGTAAAAGGATTCCAAGGTTCTCTTCCTACTCCAGGAGGGAGTAATTTTCAGGTTCTCTGCTTACTCTAGAAGGGAATAAAAGGATTTAAGATACTCTGCCTCATCAGGTCGGTGGAAAGATTTTGTAAGGGCTTCTCTGCCTTACAGTGGGAGTAAAAAGAGAGACAACTTTTAGTGCAATAACTGTAAAGGAGGTTTCTGGGGAGTGGATGTTATGAAGTTGACCTAACCACTAAAAGCTTTGTGTGTTATTTGTATGTTCTTTTACGCATTTAATTTCCATATTATTATGTGATTTGTTCCGTGTTTTAAATCTCTAATTTTTATTATTATAAAATTAGTTTTTCTTCCGCATAAATTGTTTATTTTAAAATATTCAAAAGGATTTCAAAAAGATTTTCTTTTGCCTTAAGAAAATTTTTAAATAACCAATTCACCCCCCTATTGGTTAGCCTCAGGCTAGTTCATAAATGTTTAACAACCCCCACAAACATTCAATCATCTAATTGCCTCAAATTTGGATAAGTGAAAATAGGGGATGTTGCCTACATCCCATAATTATTTTAACCATGTTTAAAGACCCTACTGCTACACTTGAATTTTTAAATGTTTGGGTAATAATTTGACCAACACATTTAAAATACTAAGTTACCCAATCCATAGATCATTAGGCTTTGAATTTCTTTTGGTTATTTTACTCTTATGCAAAGGTTAGATTTTACTTGATTGTAAGCCTTGATCAATAGTAGAGATATGTAGTGAATTAAACATAGGGTCATGTCTAGCCAACTTTAAAAAATCTTAGGAAATTCATTTCAAGTTCAACATAAATGAAATTTAAATCTAATGAACTTAGTGACACTATAAACCCTATGAATTAATTTGGAGTTAGTTAAGGCTCATTAGGCCACTAAAATCATAAACCCTAAAATAACCCCTATTTTAGGGATTAAATTTATACAAAAAAAAAGAAAAGAAATTTCTAAAATTTATTCGAACGTCTATATTCTCTCTCGTTTGTGTTTTTGGGCTCTGGTGATCGGGTTTTTACTATTGATGTTCGTGGTGTTCACTATTTGATTATTGTTTTTATTCACAGATTTGTTTCTCTTGGCTTAATCGATGATTTTTAGTTGGCTTGAGGCCTTTGGCCTTTAGTTATTTTATGTCTCTTGGAATGGTGGATGCTCCATCATTTTCCACTCCCTCTTCTTGGAGTGTTTCACTATCAAATATGGTGGGAACTAATAAAGGCTTTTTTGATGTTGCTGGTTACGATTCCATACCTAAATCTCGATCATTTATGATGTTTTGATGGGTAACTCAATCTTGAATGAATCTAGTTTTTCTTTTACTAAATCTTCAGTTGTTCCAACTTTAGTGATTTTAGACAAAGGTGTTTTAAAACTTGCATCACCTTACCAATTTTTGTTTGTTGGGAAGTTCTATTTAAAATGACCTAACCTCAATGCTATTAGGGATTTCTTTTGAAAATTTTAGACTTTTTGGTGTGTATTCTATTAAACAGTGTGATGGTAGGCATGTTGCTATTCAACTTTCTAATGACTTAGACTATAGTCAGATTTTTGCTAGGCGAACTTATTACATAAATAATTGTCAAACTATATTACTTAAGTGGACTCCTTTTTTTTTATATTAAAGAGGAGTCTCCTATAGTCTTCGTATGGATTTATTTTTCTAATTTTACACTTCATTTTCTTCAACTTGCATGTTTTACATGCTTTAGGATTCATTTTTGGTGGACCACTTCAAATCAGTCAAGCTACTTCCTCAATATCTCGACCTTATGTGGCCAGGATTCTTGTCGAATTGGAAATCAACAAAAAACATCCTAGAGAGGTTAGGCTTGGGTTGGAGAACGCTAGCTATCTACAAAAAGTTGATTTTGAAAATATTCCTGATTTTTATTCTCATTATAAGGTGCATGGTCATTCGATCAATGAATGTTATATGGTTTAACCTAATCTTATAAAAGGAAACAAGGAGGTTAAAGAGGTGGCTCCATCTAATTTGTATAATTCAAATGATTTGGATGGCCCAACACAGTTACAAGTAAGCAAAGTCAATGTGGCAATTTGGGATAACAGTGAAACTTTATCGAAGGACAATCCTAGTTTAGTCCAGAAAGCTATTTTAATGACTCCTACTGGTGGATCTTAAATTATAGCCCAAACAGATGATGTGTTTAATCAAAATAATGAAGACAATTTCAATTTACCATCTAGCTTGCCTAAGGGAAAAGTGTCACATCCTGTAACTAAGGAGAATGATTTGCAATTAGGAGAAAATGGAGACGACTTGATCCCAAAACAATTTGCTCTAAACTATATCAATGGGGATCAAACTAAGAAGGAGGTGGGTATGGAGGAAAATCTATTGGAGGAAGGCAAAATTGTTGCTAATAAGGATGCTTCAAAATTAGGAATGTCTGAAGGTAATGCCGATGTTTCATTATTATCCCCTAATCAAAAACATATTGCCAATAATGATGAGAAGGGTTAAATTAAAGCTGGTAAAAAGAAAAGTAAAAATAATATACCCTTGGATGGTCAAGCATCTAGGGTCACTTGTGCTTCTAGTCTACCCTCTTCCAATGGTTAAAGCCATTATTTGGAATATTAGAGGTGTGGGGGATTTTTCTTCTAAGGATAGAATTAATAATTTATGTAAGATTCACAATATTAAAGTTTTGGTTTTACTTGAGCCTTTAACTTACTCTGCTAAGTTGGATTTGAAAGTTCGTCAGGGATGTTAGGCCATTATGAACTAGTCCCGAGGCTAACCAAGAGGAGGGGTGAATTGGTATTTTAAAAATTTCTCCAAAAAAATACAAACTCATCCAAACCAAGATTCACCATAAGAGAAATGAAATGCGGAAATTAAATGTTGAAGAATAATAAGAAAGAACACACCAGATTTTATAGTGGTTCGGTCAACTTGGCATACGTTCACTCCTCAAAGGCACCCTCTGAGTATTGTACTAAACTCAATATCTCTCCTTTTGCCCCCAAAGTAAGGTGTAGAAGCCTGAATAAAAACTCCTTTCCACTGACCCCGGTGAGGAAGAGAATCCAACTCCTTTTGTTTCCTCCAGAAGTAGGCAGAGAACCCAACTCCTTTTGCTTTCTCTAAAAGCATATAGAGAACCTTAATCAGTTGTTGAAGTAGACCTCTTTCGAACCTCCAAGGAACCAGGGATGATGATCGGAGAAGATGACTTTGATCCTTGCTTGAGCAACCTTTGTAAAATCCCTCACAAACTCCTCCTCATATGATCCTCTTTCACTCCCTTCCTCTCCTTATCCTCTTAGCTCTCTCAGGTCAGGACAATAGCAAAAGATACACTCTTAGGTAAAATAAGAGGTCATATATAGAAGAGCTTCAGATTTGCTCTTATTTGTAATAAATTGACGTTATCGTCTAGGACGATCCACCGATCATCCCGTACGATCAGTACAAATTTAGTTCAATCAGCCAAGACAATTTGAGAGAATCTGGATGATCAGAGGGATAATTTGTTCATATCATCTAGGATGATAGGATATCATCCAATACAATTAGTTCAAATCATTGAATATCATGCAGACTATCGCCCTGGATGGATGTCTGCTTGATGGAAAAGTAACTAGATCATTTAGGACAATCTCTCAATCGTCTGTGCCGATTAGTATAAAATGTCCAATATTATCCAGAACATCGCCCTATAAGCAACCAGGATGATTATATATCATCCAGGAAGAACTAAGGTATGTTAATTGATTGTCCTGGCCAATCCTATGATCGTCCAGGACAATATGATCAAGCAATCAAACCTTAATTACTTTCAATAATTTCTAGATTAATTTAGGCATGATTGCACTGCATCATCCAGGATAATGTAAAAAAAAAGATGCCTAAATAGATATGGCGTCTGGTTCTTTCCAATTTGAGCCTATCATCCCTGATGATGCTAATATCATCCAGGATGATTCACTTAATGATAGCTGCCTTAACCAGAATGCCCTAACTAAGGTTTTTTTTTTTAGCTGATCGTCCAAGATGATTTTTGGATCATCCCAGATGATGTGATCAAAATAGAAAACATTAACAATCAGATAAAATTTTTTCCCCAAGTGCGTATGTGCAAGGTTACTTAGCATCAGGATCCATAACTTTTATGAATGACTCAAGTAAGGGTAAAAGACACTTGATGTATATTACAAACTAACTCAGTCATAATCTACCCAATCTTAAGCTGGTTCAATTTGCAATTTGATCTTATGGACCTGAAATATTAGTAGGCAAGGTAGTCGCAGAAAAATAGAAATGTTTACTATCATCAAAATTCTATTTCCTAAAATCAGATTCGCAAAAAACTCCCCCTTTTTTATGATGTCAAACAAGCAAATAATCAAAGCAATTTAACTTGAAACATCACAAGAAAAAATTGTGTAAACCAAGAACTTCAAATTTTACTAAAACTGAATATAGTACATAGTATAACTAAGCAGCAGAAAATAGTACAACTACTTTCCCTTTTGACATCACAAAAAGGAGGAGGGAAAGAGAAAATAAACAAAACAGAAACTACTAAATAGAAGTAAACTACAATAGAGAGAAAATAACACCATAAAAACAAACTAAAAGAAGGATGGCTCCAATCATCTGAAGGAGGTGGTGGTGGTAGCAGAAAGAAATTGGAAAGACTCACAAACTACTCCCAAAACCAGGCCATATTCTGGTCGTGCTGGTGCTGCTGGTGAGCTACAAATGAGTCACAGGAAGCAACATACTCTACATGTTGTTGCTCCTATGGAGCAATGTAGGAGTCAAAGTGTACCTCTTACTAGTTGAAATGCTTAACCAGCTGATCCAGTTGTGAGTGCTGGCGGAACGGAGTAGGTGTAGGAATAGGTGTAGGAGCCGCCTCCTCCTCAGCTCCCTCAGTTCCTTATGCTCTAGTTGGAGACAAGTACTATAAAGAATGTGGGAGGAGTTGTTGGAGTATAAGGAAGACTAAAAGTTTGGTGGGGCAAGGTATTGGAGGTTGTGTTTGGATTCCAGGACATATGCTATAACGTGTCCTAAGGAAAGATTGGACTTCCTTTTATGTTATGGATCTCGTTTAATGTGTTAAAAAATTATATCAATAGCATTAAATTCATAGTGGGTAATGATGTAGAAAGTGGTGATTGAAAGGAGTGGAGTGATGTGAACATCTTCACCAACTTTTGGATGAACTAAAATATGAAGGACATATTGGATTATCCTAGCATCTTTGATTAAGCTGTTAGACTCTCCAACATAATAGGAAATATTAGTGTTCCTCATAATATGATTGGCTACAGCCCAGTTGTAATTGGGGTCTTGAGACAGGATGTGCAGCTTATCTCTAGTAGTAGACAACTGTAGGAGCTCATGATAATCTTGATATGTGATTTTGATATGATGCCTATTCATATAATACTGAAGTGCAGTGAAGGAGGTATTGATGTAGAGGCTAGAAAAGAATTCAAACAGCAATTCAAAATTGAACAGGATGGTAAGTGCAAGGATAAAGGTAAGAGATATGTGCACAAATAAGTCGAGAATAAGATAAGAAAGAAAGCGAGGGTTCATAATCCAAGATAAAGTGATCCTGATGGTCTTGTATCTCATATAGGTAGCTTGATCGATCACCTCAGTGAAAAGAGGATTAGGATTGGCCCTTGAAGAGCTTCTAGAAGCCATACGAGATCCTTTTTCACCAAACATCATCAAGAAAATGGAGAGAAAGTAAGAGCATGGAGGATTCAAGGAAGGTTATGTGAGATTTTTTTTTTGAATGCCTCAGTTTTTAAAGAAATGGACAGATCATCCAGGATGATTAGGTGAAATAATTGCTTCCTGGATGATTGGTCAAAAAATGTTGTAATATTATCCATGACGATCAGACATCGTCCGGGATGATAAGACACACACGATCATCCCTAGGAGTCAAGCCGAACGAGCGTTGAAAAAGTATATCATTCTAGACGATTAGGTGGATCGTCTGAGATGATAGGCAATAATGGATCGTCCCGGTCAAAATTAAGACGTGTACTGATATTCACCACGTGGATCGTCCAGGATGAACAGATGGATCATTCAGGATGATCACCAATAATTGAGCAGAAATTATGACGATCATCCAGGATGAAGCTGATCATCTAGGACAATCATAAATAATTGAAGCAGAAGATGATCAGATCAGCTAGGATGATATTGGATCGTCCAGGAAGATCAAAAAATAGAGAAGTCATACCAGCCGTTAGATGGAGTTGTAAGAGTGGATTTAATGCATCATACATGACAATATAAATATTATATAGGACGATGTGGCCAAAGATTGAAGAACTAGAGATGGATGGAGATGGTCAGAGAAGACCCAAAAACATAAAAGATAATAGTAAAAGATAAAAATAAAATATGAAGAAGGTAATAAAAATGACAAAAAGAATGAAAAATAAAGTTTTTTTTAATCATACAAAAATGATAAATTCTCTATGTGATTGAATTAAAAATCTATAAGACCAATGAGTTAATATCATCAAAATCTAAAAAATGATAAAATAGACGATCCTGTTAGCTTTAGCTCGGACTTTTCTCAGGACAAATCATCTTTTGAAAATAAAAGACCTTACTCAAAAAAACTAATTGAATAAGAAAAAAAGATCTATTCAAATTTGGGTTCTAAAAAAATATCTTATAGAATTATATGCCAAAGAAATTTGTCACAATCATGAAATTTGAAATCTAGCATATGAAAATATCAAGTGACACATGAATTCTTCTAAGATTTAAAGTATTGAAAGAGAAGGAAGATTGCCATTTGTGGGCTCATTTTAGGCCTCTTGTAAATTGATTGGCACACTTTATGCATCTTTTGATTTTTGATATACTTTTTGTATCTTTCAATTCTTTTTTGGCAGCTATTGCACATCTTTTCAATTTTTTTTTCTTTTTGAGGCTCATTTTATTCCCTTGTCATTTTTGTAAGCTAGATCCCTTTTAAAACTCTTAAATACTCTCAACTGTGAGCATATCTTCCAGATATTAGAGAAAAAAACTCATTCTCTAATATAAGGAAAAATAAATCACAAAACAAAATCAAATTCATATGATAAATACAACGACAAGATTTCAAAGAATTTGAACGTAATATAAAGACTTTGAATATTATATATAAGATAGATTACTGTAGCAAGATAGAAAAGATATCAATTACAAAGTTCAGTTGTTAATTTGAGATAGAGTTTTATTTAGAAAATAAAATAACACCATTAAAAGAGGTTAGAAGGAGGGAAACAATCAACGGCGTTTCTCCCTTTAACTGATATAGAGATATAAAATATTGCCTACAAATTTTTAAAACAAAAATAAGGCATAAAATATCATTTCAGCTATGACCAAAAAGAAAAAAACAAAAAAACAAGAACATCAGAGATGGAATCATAACAAAATAACAGTAAATAAAAAAAACTCAAAACTAAAAAGAAATAAATAAAAAATAATTACGAGCAATAGATCAAAAAATATGTAAATCGGAATTTAGTAAGCAACAAGTTTATTTAATTATGAGTCGTGAGCCTCCACTATCCAAGTACCATATGCTCTTATGAGGCCTTTTGTGAGAGAAAGCCTACAAAAATATCAAACGTCAGATTTAGGAACCCAATCAGGTTTGGGTCCCTTCTTATGAAAAGAAGAATGTAATGCATATGTATTATGTTGTGAACCATGTAATTTGGGTCTCCACACAAAATATGTACTATTATGAATAGTGCATGTGTGTGAAATGTGCCATAGCATGCCACATAAAAAGTATCTAACACCAGGAAAAGGATTTACTAATCTTTTCGGGTTATAAAGCCGCTTCCTAGGTTTTGGCTTTGGATCTAGTGTGGGTATAGTCCTATTTTCCTCAACTGCATTCAATTCAACTTTAAACTTTGAGTTAGCACTTTCTAAAATAGCATTATCAACTCTCAAATAGTGCTCCCTATGCTCAGATTCATCAATATATGTTTTAAAAATAGATTCAAGTGACGTGTTGGATGCTTTCAATGAATCATGCTCAATATCCAACTAAGAATGCTTTTTATTCAATTCACCAAATTCATCAAGTAATGACATGTGCTTGTTATTAATCTGGTATTAATCTTTCAATAAAAATTCATGATGTTTTGCAAATTCAAAAACTCTAATTCAAACTAGCATGCGATTTCTTAAGTTTCCTATATGATGTATGAATTTGTTCACAAACTTCAAGTAATTAGTCATAGGTTGGTTCATATACCTCTTTTTGGTCAGACTAACTAAGGTGATCACCTTCCATCAAGCACAAATTTGTAGTTTCCTCCTCTGCTTCAGTCTCAGAGGAGATAGAAGCAGAATCTTCCCATAATGACTTTTGGAACCACTTCTTATCCTTCATAAACTTGGGTTTCTCCTTACCCTTCTCCTTGCTTGAGTGATCCTTAAGTGTAGGACAATCAGCTTTGACATGTCCAGGCTTCCTGTATTTAAAATAAATAACATCATAAGAACTTTTAAAATTTTTGCTATCCTTACCATTTTTCCACTTCTAAAGATGCCTGTGATTCTTCCTAAGAAAGCTTTTGAATCACCTAGTGTTGAAGGAAACATCATCGCTTTTAGACCCAAAAGAATTTGTATCCATATTGTTAACTTTTAGTGCCACAGTTTTCTCCTTTTTCTTCTCACCTGCATCAAGTTATCTTTGGTTAACCCCTTACTTGTAAGCAATGAGTGACCCAAGTAAGTTATCAATAGAATAAGTATTAAAATCCTTCGATTCAATAATTGGTGTAATCTTAGCATCAAAAGAAGAAGGTAAGCATCTCAAAATTTTATTGACTCTTTCATAGTTAGTTAGCTCTCTTCCTAAGGCATATAATGAGTTGACAATTTGAGAAAACTTAGTATACATGTCAGAAACCAATTCAGTAGGTTTCATACAAAAAAAAATTATAGTCATGCAATAGAATATTAAACCTAGATTGCTTAACTTTATTTGTTCCTTCATAAGTAACACATAATCTATCCCAGATTTCTTTACCAGTAGCACAAGTTGAAACACACATATAATCTTCAGATTTCAAAGCACAAAAAATAGTTTTAATATTTTGCATTTAATTGCGCTATATCCCTACCATCAAAAGTCTATTCAGTAAAAGAAAGTTTAGTTTTAATGCCATTAATTTCATAAGACGGAGGTGAATAAACATCCTTAACAAGCATCCACTTGCGATAGTCCATCGATTATAAAAACTTAGACATGCAAGTTTTTTAAAAATAAAAAAGAATATTATCAAATAAAGGTGATCGGGTAATAGAATACCCTTCCACAATATTATGATTGCCAAAGTTAGCCATTGATTAAAATTCAAAAGTTTTCAAAGACACATTTTTAAGAATCCTGCTCTAATACCACGTGAAAGTTTTTCAGAGATATTAGACCCTTATGAACTAGTCTCGAGGCTAACCAAGAGGGGGGTGAATTGATATTTTAAAAATTTCTCCAAATAAAAAGTCAAACTCAACCAAACCAATATTTACCATAAGAAACAAAGTGCAAAAATTAAATGCGGAAGTATACTAAGAAAGAACACACTAGATTTTATAGTGGTTCGATCAACTTGACCTACGTCCACTCCCCGGAGGCACCCTCCGAGTATTATACTAAACTTAATGTCTCTCCTTTTGACCCTACAGTAAGGTGGAGAAGCCTGTATAAAAACTCCTTTCCACAGACCCCAGTGTGGCGGAGAACCCAACTCATTTTGCTTCCTCTAGAACTAGGCAGAGAACCTAACTCCTTTGCTTCCTCCAGAAGCAGGTAGAGAACCTTGATAAGTTACTGATGTAGACCTCTCTCAAACCTATAAGGAACTAGGGACGACGATTGAAGAAGATGACTCAGATTCTTTCTTGGAGTAACCTTTTTGAAACCCCGTATAAACTCCCCCTCATAAGATCCTCTCTCTCTCTCTCTCTCTCTCTCTCTCTCTCTCTCTCTCCCTTGCTCTCCCTCTCCTCTTAGCTCTCTCAAGTCAGTATAGTAGTAAAAGATACACTCTTAGGTAAAACAAGTGGTCTTTTATAGAAAATTTTCAAATTTGCTCTTAATTACAACAAACCAACATTATCGTCCAAGACGATCAGCCGATCATCCCGTACAATTAATATAAATTCAGCTAAATAAGTTAGGACAATTTGGGAGAACTTGGATAATCAGAAGGATAATTTTTTCATATCATCCAGCGTGATAGGATATCATCCTATATGATTAGTTCAAGTCATTGAATATCGTCCAGACCATTGCCCTATATGGATGCCTAGATGATGGAAAAGTAACACGATCATTCAGCCAGATCACACGATCATCCGAGTCTATTAGTACAAAACATTTAATATTATCCAGAACATCTTTCTGAAAGAAACCAGGCCAATTATACGTCATCCAGGAAGAACTAAGGTTTGTTAACTGATCGTCACGGCCAACTGCGGTCGTGTAGGATGATATGATCGAGCAATTAAACCTTAATTTCTTTCCTTAATTTCTAGATTAATTTAGTCATGTTTGCACTACATCATCCAGGATGATGTCCAAAAATAAAAGATGCCTAAAAAGATATGGTGGCTGATTCTTTCTAATTTGAGCCTATCATTTCGGATGATGCTAATATCATCACGCAAGATTCACTTAATAATGTCTGCCTTAACCAGGATGCCCTAAATAGGGTTTCTATTTTTAACTAATCGTCCATGATGATTTTTGGATCATCCTAGATGATGTGATCAAAATAAAAAACTCTAATAATCAGACAAAATTTTCCCCCCAAGTGTGTGTGTGAAAGGTTACATAGCATCATGATTCACAACTTTAACAAATGACTCAAGAAAGGGTAAAAGACACTTGATGTACATTACAAATTAACTCAGTCCTAATCTACCCAATCTTTAGCTGGTTCTTAGGCAAGGCAATTGTAGAAAAATAGAAATGTTTGCAATCATCGAAATTCTATTTCCTAAAATCAAATTCACAATAGGATTCGATTAGGTTTTATTTGGGTTTTGATTATTCCTTTAGTAATTTCACTAATAAGATTTGATATTTTTTTTTGGAAATATTAGGTTAACTTAAACATTTTGCATAAGTACCCTCAACTTGTGCACACTAACATTAATTTTTTACCATTTTCCTATTTTGCCTCCGTTCTTTATGCTTCTTGTTCTAAGATTGAGAGGAGAATTTTGTGGAGTGAAATTATGGATTTTGCTTGCAATAGTGTTGAGCCTTGGTTGGTTAGTGGTGATTATAATACTATTACTAATGCCTCTTAGATAATTGGTGGGAACTTTTCTAACTTCAATGCTATGGAAGATTTTAATGATATGATTTTAAATTCTAATTTACATGATATTGAATTTACAGGCAATGCTTTTAAGTGGAATCAAGGTACTATGTGGCAACGGTTAGATCATATTCTTTTCAAAAAAATTTGAATTTCTAAGTTTCATAGTACTCACATTGAGCATTTATCTAGAACTTTATATGATCATTCCCCTTTTCTTTTGAATATTAATTTGCATTACAACATTAGTCCTTCTTCTTTTTTATTTCAAAACATGTGGACTCCATGATTTGTTCTTTAATATTGTTAATGAGAATTTGCATGCTCCATTGTTTCCCTCTGATAATATGGTTGGCATGACTAGACTTTAGCTTAAGCTTAAGAGGCTTAAACAGAAGCTTAATTTGTGGAACAAAACTATTTTCAAAAATATTTTCTAATATTGTGAAAGCTGAGAGTCAAGTTATTGAGGCTGACAACAAGTATATGAATAATCCTTCTGATGCTAATCTCTCTTTTTTAAACTTCAGGAACAAGAAGAAATCTATTGGAAAGAAAAAGCTTCTTCTAAATTTTTTTTATTGTAGGGGATATAAATACTAAGTTCTTTCATAATATTGCTAATCATAAGAAAGTTACTAGTCATATTCATAAAATTTCTATTCCCAATAGTTCTAACATTGATGATCCTGCTTTGATTAATGAATCGGATATTGATGACTTTAAGAATGCTTTAATAAAAATTTCTGTCTCGTGTTGGATTTGGATTTTTCTTTTGTTAACTCTGCTATTTCTGATGAGGATAACCAAATGCTTACTAAAATTACTTCTTCTGAGCAAATTTAGCTTACTATTAAAGAGATGAACACTGATTATGTTGCTGTTCCTGATGATTTTACTACAAATTTTTTTCAAAGGTCCTAGCATATTATTAAAGTGTATTTAGTGAATGTTGTTATGGATTTTTTACCCTAAATTTTTTACTTCCCCAAAAATTGATGTCACTAATTTTTGTAGTGATTTTCATCCTATTAGCCTTTGTTCTTTTTCAACAAGCTTATTACTAAGCTTATTATGATTAAATTAGCTTTACTTCACCCTAATATTATTTATTTAAAGAAATCTGGGTTTTGTTAAAGGTTGTTCTATATTTGATAATGTTTTTCTAGCCCAAAAATTAGTTCTTGATTTAAAAACTAAAATTTCTGGTGGTAATGCTATTTTAAAAAATTGATATAACCAAAGAAAATGATAACCTCAACTGGACTTTCCTTTATATGATGCTTAACAAGTTTGGTTTCCATAATGATTTTGTTTGGCTCATTAAAAACATTATTAAGCATTTCTACTTTTCAGTTATTATCAATGGTAAAAGACATGGTTTTTTGGGTTCTTCTCATGGTCTCAAGCAAGGGGATCCTTTATCCCCTGCTTTGTTTATTATGTCTATGGAATTTCTTTCTAGAGGCTTAAATGATTTGTTCAAAAAATATCCATCTTTACAACATCGTACTATGGGTGGTTTCCCTATTTCTCATAGAAGTTTTGCAGATGACTTTATTATATTTACTAACGGTTCCAGAACAAAGCTTATTATCCTATTCAAATTTTTGGGTCTTTTTTAAAATTCTAGTGGGTTAATATTTAACCATAATAATAGTTGTTTTATTACATCTAAGTCTATATCCCATTAGGGAATAAATTTTATCACGAATTATTATGGTTTCAACCACAAACACCTCCCCCTTAAATATTTAGGCACTCCTCTTTCCAAGGGTAAGAAGAGATCTAATTTATTTCGGGACATTTTTTTTAATATTCACAAAAAAATATCTGATTAGGCTTTTAAATTTCTCTCTTTTGGCGGTTGATTAGTGTTAATTAAAAGCATTTTGTGTTCCATTCTTATTTATTTATTTCATACTTTATACCCTACTATGAATGTTTGTAGTAGGATGGAATGAATTTTCAAAAAGTTTCTCTGGGGAAGTAAAGAGGGTAAATCTGCTTTAATTTGGGCTTCTTGGGATAATTTCTCTGGTGTCCAAGATGAAGGTAAGCTTGGTTTTAAGAACTTGAGTGATATGGCTCTTGATTTTCTTATAATGTCTTAGTTAAAATTTAGATCCAAAAAAAGCTTGTAGGTGAAATTTATGACTTTTAAATATTGTGTGGGCAAGCATCCTCTTAGTTGTTGTTTAAAAAATGGTAATTCCTTTGATGGGAAGAAAATGTGTTCCATTAAATGCAATGCTAAAGGTTTCATATAATGGGGTTTTTGTTTAGGTGACATTTTCTTTTGGTAAGACAATTTGTTTGGCATTTCTTCCATTGACAATTTACTTAATACTCACTCTACTAGTGCTTATGAAGTGTCAGATTTTATTCATAATGGTAATTGAATGTGGATTATCTTTCGGAACAGGTGCCCTATTATATCATTTTACTCACTGTAAAAATTCATCTTCAACTTCATAAGAACGATTGCATTTTATTTAACAAATCCAATGATGGCAGATTTTTTATTCAAGGAAGTTTTAGCATTCTATAAGGGATTCTAAGCCTAAAAATCATATTTTATCCACTATTTGGCAGAAATGTATTCCCATCTCTTTTTTTATTCTTATTTGGAGAATTCTCAATAATTATATGCTTGTTGACACTATTCTTTACAAGAAGGGTTTTTGCATTGTTTTCAAATGCTAGTGTTGTTTTCACATGGAAACTTTGAATCATGTTTTTGATAATGGGTATATTGCTATGAAAATTTGGCTATTTTTTGATAATGGTTTTAATACCCATTTCTATAAAGATTATAACAATATTAAGAATATTTGTAAAGACTGGTTTATCTCTCCTACGAGTCATATCCATAACATTTTACCTGTTATTATTTGTTTGTTCCTTTGGAAGAGTATGAATGAGCCAAAGCATGAGAACATCCATATGAATGCCACGAACACTATCCACAAGGTCAAAGATAAGGTTATACAGCTTTACTTGGCTAAATTGATTAATATTAGCTCTTTTACTGGTTTTTCATCAAATTGCTCAAATTTTGGGTATCAATTTTAGGTACATTGCTCAGTTCCATAAAGACATTATTGTTAAATGGACGAAGCCTCCCTAAGGCTTCTATAAACTTAATGTTGATGGGTCTTTTAGAACTATTAAAGTAGGTTGTGGTTGGCTTATTCAGGATCATAATGGCCAGGTTATTGTGGCTTTTATTGGTCCCTTGATTGCTAATAATACCATTATGATGGAACTTGATGCTTTAAATTATGGTGTGTAATGATGCATTTCTTTAGGGATCACTAATCTTTGGATTTAAGTGGATGTTATGTTTGTCATTCATTATATTCTTGGTACAATTAATGATAATCCTAATTATTTTTATACCATAAATGAAATTAAGTAGTAGCTTTTGGCTATAAATTTTTCTATCACTCACATCTATAGGGAAGCTAATTATGCTACATATTTTTTAGCAAATTTTTCTTGAAATTTTGTTGGAGTTCAGGGAATTTATGGGTCCTGCTCTTCCTACCAATATTGTTGGCATTAATAGGCTGGATCGTTTGGGTTTGCCTTATGTTAAGAGTAGTTAACATCTTTCTCTGTGTGGTGCTTTTGTTCATTAATGAATTTGGTTATGGGGTCTACTTGGTTTATTTCTGAGTTTTTCTAACTTGATTATGGTAGATTTGTCTCTTCATCCTGCATCTCTCAAGTGGTGCGATGTTCTCTCAATGCAGGATTACTTTAATCTTTCTTGGGAAGATATTTTTTTATCTTTCTAAGAGGAAGCTTTACTACTTAGGTTATCCTGTTTTCCAAGTTATCAATTTTCTTACGTTAATTTCTACTTGGTAGGGGTTTTATATTATTGTTACTAACAGTTTTTTTATTTTTGATTATTCTTATTATTTACATGATGCTTTACCCGTTTGGAGTTTAAGGTGGTATATTATGATGGATGGTTAGTCCCTCTTTGGTTGGAAGGGGTGCAATGATTAAATTAGATTCCTCTCTTTACTTTTAGTTCCTTATGCTATGCATTTTGCTTCAAGCATTTATAGCATCTGGCAGCTTCGTATCACATGGAATCTTTGTCTTACAATTTCTGCTTAGGGTTAATTTTCCTTGATGTATGGTTATTTATTTGGATAGTGCTTCAGATTTAATTGATTTCGTGCATATTGTTTCCTTAGATCATTATAATAATTCAAGTTTTTATCGGTCCACTCTATTGTGTGTGTTCAAGGTCTTCAATGAGGGTGCTCCAAAAGCTAGTAATAAGCGAATTTTAATTATTTATGTTGAGAAATTCTTCATCTTCATTAACTTTCATTTGGATTGGCATCAGCTGATATACTGTTACAACATTGCTTGGAATTTTCTTCTATTATTACTTTTGGTTGTCTTTTACAGTCATTTTCTTATGTAGGTGTAGTAGACTGAGGATCTTTTGAATAAGGTTACTATTTTTTACAGGAAGACTATGCTGAACTACTTTTATCTGTTCCTTTTTTTTTGGGTGTTGCCTACTTGCAATCCTAGATTGTGTATCTTAGTATGGGGGACCATCAGCTCTTAGGATTTATTTTTTATTTTTATTGTAGCTCTTCGGAGCATTAGCAAGCTAAAGGTTCTCGTTAATGATCTTGTAACATCCTTTTTATTTAACATGTAGGCCCCGCCACGAATTTCCGCTAAATTTTTTTTTAAAAAAATGAAATTTATAAAATTCATAATAAATTGTAAAAAATCATAAAAATATAGAATAAATTAAAATAGAACATAGATCAAACATATAATCAAAGAAAAAAAGCCCCATCAAATCTCAATTAAAATAATTTTAATTAGAGCTTAAGGCTTAATTAAATTAAATCATAAAAAACCATGCCTTGATTCAATTATCCCCAAAGTTTTCATGATTGAGTCTTTGGTTTCTCCTAACTTATGGCATCAATCATTTGATCAATTAATTGCACTCTAATTTCCTTTTATAGATACATAACTGAATAAACATGTCAAATTTTTAATTTCCATAATTATTTAAATAATATGCATAAAATATATATTAACTTCGTTCAAATCTAAATAAATAACTTAAAAAAAGAGAAATAAAATAAAAATATAATCTTCATTTAATTGAAAAGTCAAACTTTTGTCAAACCCACCCTTAAGGGTTTAAAATTTAATTAAATAAATTAATCAAATTAATTAAACATCAATAATTAAAAAAATTTATTAAAAATTAATTTTTAAAAATTGAATAAAATTATTAAACTAAAATTAAATATACAAAATAAAAATTTGAGAATATTTAATAAAAAGTAAAACATTTGGATTAAATTAAAGTAAATAATGAATCAAATTAAGTTTAATTTAAATAAATAAAACAAGATATTTAAATTTAAATGTTAAAATAAAACTTATGGCCTTATGTATTTTCTTAATTCCTATTGAATATTGTGGATTTTGCATTAATAAAGAAATGCAATTATTTCAAACTAAGTGATAACAATTTTATCACAATTCTTCCTCAAAGATAATGAGGTTGAGGGACGGTTATTATCTAATACATTATTCCAAAAAAGTTTCCTAACATAGCTTAAGAAGCATAAAATTATGGTAGAGAATTTTCTTTCCTAGGAATATAATGAAAAATGACCTATTTGAAATATTTCAGGAAGGAAATATCATGCTTTAAATTTCTTACTTAATCATTTAAGGTTATCTATAGAATTTAGAAGCCACCCAATAATATTTGAATTATCTCCCTATTGACCTCATTTTTGTATGAGGTCACTAGGGTCAATCTAGACCCTAGATAAATCCAAATCCTAGATCAATCTAGTCTCCACATCAATCAAGAACCCAGATCAGTCAAGTCTCCAGACCATTCCAAACCTCAAATCTAACCTGACCTCAAGTCAATCAAGATATCAAATCAATCAAAATCTCAAACCAGCCCAACTTTAAGATAATAATGACCTTCAATCAATCAAGATTTAGTCAATCCACCTCCATATCAAACTTCAATCTTATTCCAATCATTAACAATCATTCAAATGATTTTTAAATATTTAGATAATTCAAATTCAAGCATTTAAATCCAAGGTTAAAGGCGTATGTCCTGAAAGCCCTTTTTAGTAATTTTTTAAACATTTCAAACCCCAATCAAATTACCTTGGATTAATGATCTCTATCCCCAAAAATAACCTCTAGCCCAAAAAAATGAATCTATTTCTAAAGGGTGTAAAACCATTAAATATTTATGGCCTATGCCACTAAACCTGCCATCTAGTTGAATTTGACCTTAGAACCTTCTCTAAAGCCTATAACCACAACCAGAATCTTGATCATAGTATTTTGAGTAGTAATATGCATATTGATGGACCCATTTTAACCACAAGCTGACCACAGGTCAAAATGGCCAAAATGCCTCTTAAGGGTATGAACAGTCATTTTAAATAAAATGGCTTCATTTTTACATGATAGCTCTTTTGTTTAACTCAAAACATGAAACCAAACTTATTCAACTCAAACGAAAGACTTGGGTTAATTAGGTTAACAAAGTAGCCCTTTAGGTATCTAAAAAGGCAATTTGAATAAAATGACTGCCCCAGCCCATGGGACCACTTGTAGTAGACTTCAAATATCATTTAAAATCTCATCAACCCGAACCTTGGTCCTGGGTCAACCTGGTTGACAAAGTCAACCTAGGTTTACAAATTCATCATTTATGTCCTTTTTTACATAAAATCAGTACATTTAAACGTTGTAAAACACTCCAAACTCTTAAACCCATCTTAAAGAATGATCCACTTAATTTGACTTGTTCAAATAATAAAACTTGGTCAAACTAGCTTAACGTGGATTCCAACCATTCTATCAAATAGATTCAAATAATCTCTCTTTTATTGAGCCTTAAGTCAACCTATATCTATGATTCAAACATCTTCAAACTTTTTGGAATCAAGTTATGGTCAATTTGACCAAGTCAAGTCATTCTGACTTTGTTAAACCCATTCAAATCTTATGCTTTCTTCAAAATCTCATTTTTGTGGCTTGGCATTTGTTCCAAAACACTCTAACCAGTTCATAAAGCCATGTAAATGCCACCTCAATTATCAACATGGTCTGTTGACTGATCAAACCAATAAACACAAGCATTCAAGTGGTTTAGGAATGGTCAAATCACTTAACCCATGTGATTTCATTCCATGATACGGCTTTGCAGTAGCTGCCAAGGCCTTTTAGAGTCTTTCTAAACTAGGCATAAGCTTTGGTTTAGTCTTAGGTTAAGCCTCATCACCCCCATGTGCTTAATGGACGAGAAGCCTTTCCATCTAGCTGTACTCTTATCCTTGTATTCCCTTGACATTCTAATAGTTCCAAGCCACTTGTCATCTAATTGGCCAAATTACCTAAAGCTAACTCATTCTAATCATTACCCTATCTCTCTATTGAAGTCTTCACAGAGCTCAAACATTTTTCGTTTCAACATCCTAGACCCCCATCTACAACTTTCTAGTAGAAAACCACCATCCAAACTTTGTCGGTGGTGAGATCTCTAGCAAACCAAGGCCAAGATTCATCTAACATGAAGAATTCCTCATCTAGTGCATTTCACACCACGATTCCTTAAGAGAAAAGTTGAGTGGATAGTTAACAAGCTTAAAAAATTAAAAAAAAAAATCCAAAATCAAACTATTAGATTTTCTAAAAACTCAAACCCTAGGTCATAGCACTTTAGTTTAAATAGCCTTCATTTAAGTGCTTTAAACTGCAAAATCTATTCCCAAAAATTTCTTTTCATCTATACAGTCAAGGTTTAAAATTTTAAGAGAATTGATCCATCCCTCTTTGAGAATGAATCAATTTTGATTTCTAGGGATTACGTCTCAGTCTGTATGAACTACATGTGATTTGAGCCGTTGATCTGTCAATCAATCATTCCAGTCCTACCATTTAGTTTTTATTTCGAATCATGGATCTAATCGCGTGGCCTGCTTTCCCGTTTTACATGATCTGAGCCTTTGACTCAAAATGAGGGAAGATCATATTAGTGTCTGAGCATTAAGTATCAATGGTTGCCAGCAAAGCAATCATCAGTATTTAATGTCACTGCCATTAGTCATTGCCCATTATTTTGATCCACAAATTTAGAGCTTCCATGAATCCCCAGCCGACACCGGTGCTAGAATCACTAATTCGATTTAATTTAAATTTTAAATCATTTTTAAATCTAGATTTCTTTAAAAAATCTTTAAAAATGAAATATATATAAAAAATTTAATGTTTTATATCAAATTGTTCATTTTTTAAATCCTTTTAATTAAAAATAAATTAATTTAAAATATTAAATATATTTTAAATTATTTTAAATATTTAAATATTTAGATGTCAATTAGTTTTTAATTAAATATTAATTTAAATATTTTATAAAATTCAAAATTTATTTTAAATATAATTTAATATTCATATATGATATTTATAATATTTCACTTAAAAAAAATATAGTATATATAAATGTATATATATATATATATATATAATCTTTGAGTGTTGAGGGATTCTTTGAAATTTTAAACATAGATTGAGCTTACTTGAATAGAATTGATGGGGAATGGTGATTAATCAATGAGCATTTATTTTTTTGTAATTGATCATTGATTAATCTTCTAATTAATTAAGTCATATCTCTATTTGCATGTGTAGGGTACACATACACACCTAGTTTTAAGGTTCTTTTAAAACTAGGATTTGATTGTGATGATTGTATGTTGCATTCATACATGTGTGTCAAGGGTTAGTGAGATATTGATTCAATCTCAAATAACCTAGTGACATATCAACGACAAAAATTAAGATCTTGTATAGATAACTTAGGAAAATGTTAGAAATTCAAATATAAGCTCTATAGGCATAAACCTTAAACTTCTCAAAAATTGTGACATCCTATGCCCTAGGATAATTTACCACTGATTTTAATACTCATTAAGTCACCTAATTAATTACCTTAAGATTAAATCCTTAATTAAGCATTAAAATTTTTAAAAATTATGATAAATCTAATTTAAATCCAAAAATTACAAATAATACCTCAAGCTAACCTGAATTCAACCCTTATTAAAAAATAAAATAAAAGCACCATGATTTGACATCAATTTCAAGATTAAATAAATTTTAAACAAAAATAGATATTTGATTAAATTAATTAATTAAAAATTTTAAACATTATGAAAAAATCTCAAACATTTGAGAATACCCCTTTGATCAATTTTGACATTTGGAGATGATTTTAAGAAGTTTTGAGTTTATTTGGATTCAAATCATTAAAATCCAACCAATTAAATAATTTTAATAATTCAAGTAAATATAAAATCTTTACAAAATCATAAATAATTCCAAATGGAGCAAACCCAAGGGCATTAGACTTCTTTTAGCGAATAGTATTTATTAATAATATCAAACCACCAAAAATAATCCAAAAACAAAGTCAAACTTTTGTTCAATCTTATGTCAAAAGTTTCTCTCAAACTTCAAAAATTCATAACTAAATATAAAAAAATCCAAATCCATCAAACTTAGAGTCCTATTACTCATGTTAAGGTCTAATATTTAAAAGAAAATCAATTTTCTAAAAATTAACCTTAATCAAAAAGTCAAATTTTGACCCCTTTAATAAATGCATTTAAATAATTCAAACAACTCTAGAAATTTAATATTTAATTTAAAAATCATGAAAACCATAACCCAATATTTAAATTAGCAACCAATCAATTGTTATTAAAAATCATCAAACTTTATGCCTTAATAAAGTAAATTCACTTAACTATACTGGTTACCACATGGTTACCCATGCTTTTGAGGCTATCAGCTTTAGCACAAAGGAAGGTAAAAAAAACATCACGGCCTGGGTGAGGAACAAAGATGATAATCATTTAACATTTAAAATACATTTTAAAATTGATTTTAAATCATTATTTCTTAAAATTTAATTAAACTTTCCATTAAACCTTTTAACTAATAGGAATATCTAACAACTTCAACAAATTATCCTGCATAGGACATGTCTAAACAACATAGCCTACCTCACACACCTTATATGATTTATTAGGACAACCAACTCTATTCTTAGGCTAGGTGAGTTTTGTACTTTCATGCAATTGTGTACCAAATTATTTGAGCTTTTAATGCATGCTATTTGAAATTTGACTAATTTATGTGATTATTTGTTTAATTTCTGCAATTTGTGAATTGATTTAATGGGCATTAGAATACACTTAGGCTAGGGATGATTGAAATGCTAACATAATCTTATGCATGTTTCCATGCTCATATATGACTCTTAAAATAAAAGGGGTAGATAAAAATTAAGGTTTTAATTAATAAATTTTCTGCAAGTGCTATGCGTGCTTAAGTCCTTTAAAATTAAAAGAGCTTGGCCTAGTGTGGTTGGTTTGAGAATTTTAAATTTTTTTATATAATTTCTTGGGATGTTGATTTAACTATTGATTATGTAGGATAACCCTCCAGGTTGTTTGAGTCTAGATTTTTTTATTTATTTTTAATGTATTTTAAATTTAATTGAGTTGTAATTATTAAAGTGCAAATATGAGATGGATAGTTATCCAATCTGGAATCTAAAGATAAGGGTGACATCCCCTAAGGGAGAGTTTCTCTTTATTTAGATATTAAGAGTAGGATACTTTTGGGACACTTTTCTGGTTATTTTGATGGCACTAGTGGCTTCAACCAAAAGGAAAAAGAAGTTAATTTAGAATCCTGTGCGATGGTATTATCAATATATTACAATGTGTAGGATGATCTATATTTTTATGAAGAAGTTGAATCAGATCTAGATATTTCTTTATAGATAGAGCAGGTAAACTTGGGCAGTAACTCTAAATTAATAGATAAATCTCCAGATGCTACAATGGTTAACTATGCAGAAAATACACCGTCAAATGAGTCTGAGCTAGAGGAAATCGCTCAAGTGCAGTTAAGAAGTGGAAAGACATTATCGTCTCGATCGAAGAAAGGGATCTATGATAAAGATAAAGGGAAAGAGATAGTTGTAAAAAAAGATAGTATCTCTAGAGACCCAAAAAAGAAAGACACTTCAACCAAAGGGATATATTATAATATCCTATCCCATATGAGGATATCCCAACACAACATAGTATATACGATGCTTTGATGATGTCTAAAGAATTTCGAGAGACCTTGTTTCAGGCTTTCAAGAGCCTAAAAAATATGAGGCAGATTTTGCCAAATGTAACATAATAGAGGTCTTGCAAGCTCAAAATAAGCAAATCGTTACTTTTTCCAAGGACAACATGATGCTCAAAATGGCAGATTATAACCTCCCTCTATATGTTACTATAGAGAGTGACAGAATGATAATCAATTGAATTCTGATTGATCATGGGTCCTCTATCAACCTTATAAGCTTGAAAATACTAAGATCACTTTATCTCGATGTGCAGCCCCTCTAAAAAGATAAGTTGATGGTGCACGACTTCAATGTGAAGGGGCAAAATACCCTAGGATCATTTAAGCTTTCTCTAGTATTTGGAGAACTCCATATCAAGGAAAATTTTCTTGTGATTGATGTTGACAACTCATTTAAGGCACCTTAAAGTTGCACATATTTGCATAAATATGGCATCATCCTGTCAACTCTACATCAATGTATGAAGTATTTTATGGATACAGAAGATTTCAAAATATCTAGTGATACTAAGCCCATCATGATTTGTGAGGTGAAAATATTTGAAGATGCCAAGTACTTCATCCCCAAAGAGTCAAAGCATTTAAGTTCTCTCGAGACTGAAGTAGTAAATCCAAAGGCTATAAAGTAGCCCAAATAAGAAACTGAGAAGGAGCATGTGGTGGGAAAGAAGGCAACATTGACTCTTCCCAAAGAAATGATCTCTCCTAGATCAAGAAACAAGCGCCTCACCGAGGGAGTGATACTGATGAGGATGATGATATCCCTATTAAATCTCTGGAAGTATACTAATCAATAGTTAGAAGCAAAAAAAGGAAAAATATTCAGATAATGACTACTACTATGAGCCTACCTACATGAGTAAGGTGTAATATGTACTCTCAAGAAGAGTAGATAATCTATCAATCTTTGACAATATATATGTAGTCACATGTGTTCCCCCCATAAGATTAAAAAAAAAACATTCCTTAAGATGTACATAATATCGAGGAACTTGTAACATTTTGTACGCCTTTAAGAAAAAGGGACAGACCGGGAACCCTATTTTTTAAATCTGGATAGTGCGAAGAAGAAGGGAATCAAAACAAGCTCCAAAGGACCATCAAACTTAGGTAGTAAAAACCTATGAGAATGCCCATATTTAACACTCAAAAATCTGAAGGATGTCGCAAAAATAGGCCAAATTTTACACTCATACACAACAAACTTCACCTCTACTTAAAGCTTTGGTATCAAAGAAGTCCCCATGCATTACGAAGGAAGAATATTCTTATAAGGATAGGTCTCAGATATGTCATATAAAAGTACCCTAAAAAGAGACATGTCGAGCACTCACATGCAGGGAAGTCAAATATAATGATAGTGGTAATAAGGAAATATATGAAATTGATGATTATGATGATCAAACCGTAGAAGCCATGCTCACACCAAAATAGTTGAAAGATGGTTGAAAGGAAACCATAATGGATGAGCTAAAAGAAGTCAACTTGGGAACTGAGGAGGACACTATCCCAACATTTGTTATCTCTATTCTACCAAAAGATCAAATAAAAGAAATAAAAGTACTTCTTTTGGAATTTAGG
Organism: Dendrobium catenatum; assembly: GCF_001605985.2. Taxonomy (NCBI): domain Eukaryota; kingdom Viridiplantae; phylum Streptophyta; class Magnoliopsida; order Asparagales; family Orchidaceae; genus Dendrobium; species Dendrobium catenatum. The sequence goes on from NW_021319162.1 coordinate 144,479, forward strand.
GACTACTTTGCATGGATATATGCCAAGATGCCTAGCTTATCTCCTAATGTAGAAGTTCACAGATTTGTTATCAAACCAGATTAAACACGCTTTAAAAAGTTCCAAGGAGAATGAGATTGGAGATTGAAAAATAGTGATTGCATAAACTATGAAGCTTATAGAAGCAGCCATCACTCGTGAAGAAAAAAATGCTGACTAGACCGCTAATATTGTCCCTGTAAAAAAGTAGAATTGTCAAATCCGTGTCTGTATTGACTTTTAGGACCTCAATAAGGCATATCCAAAATATAACTTTCCACTCCCTATATTAGAAATACTAGTAGATAACACGTCCAATTGTGACTTGTTCTCATTTATGAACAGATCATTAGGCTACAATCAGATCAAGATGGCACCGAAAGATGAAAAACACACATTATACATAACATCCATCAGTATTTTATGCTATATGGTCATGCCCTTTGGCCTGAAGAATAAAGGTTCCACTAACAAGTGGGCAATAGCACATATTTTTAATAGGTCAGTACATCATAAGGTTTAGTGATATGTGGATGACTTCATTTTTAAGAGCATGGAATGGAATGATCATTTAAATGACCTAAGGATTGTATTTGATAGAATCAGAAAGTTTGATTTAATGATGAACCCTCTCAAAATGTGCTTTTGGGGTCTACTTTGGTAAATTCCTTGAATATGATGTTTTAAATTAAGGAATCGAGATCAACCCCAATAAAATTAAACTAATCATTGAGATGTCACCTCTTAGAAATCTCCATCAACTTCACTCTTTATAAGGGAAACTAGCCTTCATTCAGTGATTCCTATCAAATCTTTCAAATAGAAGCCATCCATTTACCAAAAAGATGAAGAATGATGTTCACTTTATGTGCAATGAAGAGTGATAAGAAGCATTTGTCAACATCAAGAGGTACCTATTAAATTCGCCCATTATCATAGAACCAATTTTGGGAAGCCTCTTATACTATGCACGACAGGACTAGAAGAGTCTCTCAGAGCACTATTAGCCTAGCATAATAAATAAAGCAAAGAATATACACTCTACTACATCATCCATAGATTGATCAGATTAGAAGTGAAGTATTCTCCAATTGAGAAGCATGCTATAGTACAGATTTATATCATCCAAAAAATTTGTCATTACATGCTCTCTCATAAAATTATGTTGATATAAGAGAATAATTTGCATAAGTTTTTGATGATAAAACCAATTTTAACAGGTTGTCTATCTAGGCGGGAAATAATATTACCATAGTTTGATATCACATATATGCCATAAAAGGAGATGAAAGGATAAGCCTTAAAAGATTTTATCGCCTCATATCTTATCCTAGCTGACTCCCTGCCCAATGATGTTTTTTTGGATGAATAAATCATGCAGGTGAAGGGAGAGGAAAAAGAATAATTTTGATAGATATATTTAAATGGGCCTTTATTGATTAAACATGCTTGATTCCAAATCTTGCAAGTGCTTGAGCTGGTATTAGTCTCATTTTCATATCACCTCAAAAAGCCATAATGAGATTTCTATTTAGTTTAACTGAGCCTCAAACTAATAATGAAGCCAAGTACAAAGCTCTAAAAGTGGGATTAGAGATTGCAATTTTTGTTAGAATGCAAAATCTACAAATCTTCGGTGATTCACAGCTTGTGATAAATCAAGTTATAGGTATTTACAAGATTTGTAAATTTGAATTGGCCACTACCACCGGCAAGCTCTCAAGTTTCTAAAACAAGTGCCAAATGTTAAGATAGCTCAAGTTCCTCAAGGTCAAAACAACAGAGTATATTTTCTTGCAAAATTCTAAGGATGTGGCTAATCTATACGAAGAAGAGCCTATATGAATTATGATTCATAGTTGTTGAGTCTTAGGCGGACAATCTTATAATTCTCGCATACAGAGGAAATATCAGACTCAAGCTAGTAAGATACAACCCTAGTTGTTCCTCAACCTCCCTAATAGATCATTATTGAAAATAAATTAGAAGAACATCATGTCAAGAGATGTAAAATAAGTAGATGCTCGGAGTCATGATTGTATTGCTTAGACATTGAGGAAAGAGATTATTAGTGGTAACCATTCATTAACTAATTTAAAGAAAATAAACTCATAACAGTTAAATCTTTTACTGAACAAATCTGAAAGAGGGCATTGCAATACGCATTTGTCAACGATACCTTATATCATCAAACTTTTGATCAAATGTAGCTACGGTGCATGGGGACCAAGGAAGCTGATAGAGTTGTTGCAGAAGTTCATGAAGGGATTGATGGTGCACACCAGTTAGGTCCCAAGATGGCTACTAAAATTAAAAGGATGGGTTAAAATTAGGAAACAATGGTAAGAGATTGTACTGACCATACAAAGAGGTGCAATGAGTGTGAGATCCATGGTGATGTTTTATAATAACTGTAAAATTCACTACACCAAACAGTAGTATCATAGCCATTTGAATGTTGTGGCATAGATATAATTGGACCAATAGCTCCACCTTCATTTGCTAGACACCACTTCATCTTGGCAGTAACTGACTACTTAAGTGGATAGAAGTGACTTCATTCAAAGAAGTTATATTCAAGCATGTGATCAACTTCTTTATCCACAATGATGTATACTTATTTTGTGTACCATATCGGATAATTTCAAACAAAAGTACCACATTCAATAGTACAAAATTTATAATTTTTTTTATCAATATAAAATTTATTGGTAGTACTCATCAATATTTAATTGAAAAGCAAATGGCTTTGTGGAGGCCTTCAACAAGACATTATGAAACTATTTAAGAAGATCCTCACCAATAATAAAAGAGAATGACATACTAAAATTATGGAGGTATTATGGGTGTATCATACTACTTATAATATGCCAACTAAAGCTACTCTTCCACACGAGTGTTTGGAGTTGAAGCAATTTTTCCACTAGAGATCAAACTGCCATCACTTTGAGTAAAAAATCAACACTATCAAACTAAGGAGCAAAATGTTCACCTAAGAATGGAAGAGCTCAATGCGCTCGACAATATTAGACTATTGGCTCAATAAAACCTAGAAATATATCAAGGAAGAATTAAGAAATAATTTGATAAGATGGTGTATCCTCGTGTATTTTAAGAAGGAGAATTGTTCTTGGTTCTAGAAGGCCAATCATCTTACACCAAAATAACTAGTGGCAAGTTCGTATCTAATTAAAAAGGTCCCTTCATTATCTAGAAAATATATCAGGGAGGAGCTTATCAATTAATCGATCTTAATGGTTAGAGGCCTATACTGCCTATCATTGGTTGACACTTAAGGAAGTACAACCTATAATATTGCCTAAGAAAAATGTTATGTTTAATATATTGTGTATTCTAGACATGTTTATTAACTTATATACATTTTATATTTTAAAATTCTCTTATGTTATAAAAATGCATTTCAAAAAATACATGAAAAAATATCCATAAGAATTGTGCCATTTTAAATATTTATTAGGGTCGACATCACGCTGTGTACCAAAATATCTAAATAAATATTTAAAATCTCAAAATACAAAGCCTATCCAAAATATCCTTAAAAGACAAGGACCATTTTAAATATTTATTTGGGTCAATATAATGCAACGCACTAAGATCCCCAAATAAATATTTAAAACCTCAAAATTTCTAATTTATACTATTCTAAAATATTCCGACAAGATAGGGACATTTTAAATATTTATTAAGGTCGATATCATGCTGCATGCCGAGATCCCTTAATAAATATTTAAAATCATCAACACAATTATTCCTTCTAGATAGAAGGATATAATAAATTGTTTTTTAAAGTATAAGTAGATGATCTTCGCGACACCTCCTTCTCTAACATACCAAGATTTAAAAGTCAAGATAGGGACTTTTATAACTATGCACTCTAACAAATAGAACTAGAATAGATTAAAATCTTTTAACAGCCTGAAGTTTAAGGCTCGAATGGGTGTAAAAGGCTTGATCTAATAAACCCAAATATGGTCAGATCATTGACATCTTCATCTACTTAACACGCCATAAGCAAGCCCATAATAATGGAACCCCTACTTCGTGAACCTGTTAGTAGGGACTATAAAAAATATGAAGACTTATTCAAATCAACAAGTTCAATTTGACGTAGTCTACTAAATTCTCCTAATCGACTGGAGAATCAAAGTTCTAGTGGAAATGATGAATTGTGAACAACTACCAAATGCTTGTAGACTCCAAATTATAAACCATAAAGGATGAATTCAGATCAACCAACTTGGTGGAGGTGTCGAAATTCATAGTTAATATAAGACCTGATTTGAACTAAGTGAAGGGGACTTGGATTAATAATGAATAATAAGGAGACTTGACAATGAACAAATAATCACAAACTAAATCTAATTGGATTTGCACATAATTTGAATTCAAGCAAAAGACAAGGAATTACAATAAGCATGTACTTGAATTGAACTAGCTACTTGAACAAACTTTAAAGGACATCAACTTGATTTAAATCAGATGACAAAGAATTACAAAAATTGACTAGAATCAAGCCCAAATGATAGGGAATCAAATTCCAATTTGATAAATATATGAGTGAAAATGGAAATGACAAAATGAAGTAATAATTATCATTTGAATGCAATCAAATGAATGTCAATAATAAGATAAAAAGAATTACATATTTCATCAATATTTGCTTATAAGTGATACAAAATGATTATATCAAATGTGAGCTATCCACAAGCAAAGATCAATTGGAAAGTATGACACTTCAACAATCAACAATGAGGAATCTCAATGAGATATCAAGGGATCATCATGCCAACAAAAATATACATATTAGAAAGTGAAATCAATACATGAGATCTAAGTTATCTTCAAAATTAATAAAATAATTATGACATGTGACATGATCCATGCACAAGCAGTGACCATTGAACATTATGGAGGATACAATGATATACTCAGAAGCAGCATTGTGGAATCTGCAATAAATAACACAACTTATCTATAAGAAAAAAATGCTTGATAATATATTAAAAATCAAAGAGCAATGATGTGAAATACTCACATGCAAATAACAACACTCACCATGAATAAAACACATTGTTCCCTATATGGATAAAGGAAAATATCTGCACTTATTCAAAGTATCAACTAGTTAATATAGTAAAAATATGATGACACTTCTGTAGTCAATAATTATCCAATAATAGTTCAATACTCCCGTTATTACAATTACATCAAGGGATGCAACAATCATTTTAGGAATGAATTTCTTGCATATTTCTATTATATGATATGATGTGCATCAATAACAATGCAATAACCCAAGGTTGGAATGATTGATTCTATATTTAAGCCAACAAATAAAAAATGAGGAGGATGGCATAAACTAGGAGTTGATTAATGATTTCAATATTAGTTATGGGAAGAGCATGCCAGATCAAATCATTATGGAGTGAGTGAATCTCCGTTCAATTAGGTCCTAAATATTGAGTTGGGTAAGATAATTGAGGCTTATAAGTTCCTAGATGAATAGTGGTTATGCATCGAGCACCCCATCCATATGAAAATGTTAAAAGGACTATAACAAAGATGAACTTCTATGAGATGACATAGAAAACCCATTAGATATTTCAAAATGCCCCCACGCATGCACCGTAATATGTATGTTAATAGGTATACAAAAGGGGATGTATCATACACCAGCATGAGCCCCAACGAGCGTGTTATGGGTACACACGTGACATCTACAAATACTATGCTGGTTAATAAATGAACCCCAATTTGAGTCTGATCCTTTTATCTTGATAGAAAGGAGTCAACATGGCTCGAATAATTAAATAGATATACGAACAATGTGCTAACCAGAAAATGTGTTTTATACATTCATATAAGACCTTGAAGGTCTATGAAAAAAGAAATTCATCAGTGAAAACATAAAGACTATGGACCCAATCCTTTATTGATAGGTTTATGGAGTTGGCAAGGTTCAATCCATAACTGCAAATGACCCTATACACCCCGATTATAACTGTGTTGAACATATATATAAACAAGAGGGGTTAACTTTAAATTCATCAAAATTCCACCAAAATTCCCATCAAACATTTAAAATTTAAAATATTTGAAAACCTAAAAAAATGTTTAAATTTGAAATAAATTCATCAAATACTTAAAGCATAAAATTTCATATACCCCCATAACATTTTATCAAGGTGGAAAATTTTAAAAGTAGTTCAACTCACAAATAGCTAATGTCTGGTTAAGAATATCACTAAGATTTATTCTAAAATCATCTCTTGCTAGTAAGGGCATGACACATGTCCTCTGACCAATGGTTTTCTACCAAATGGAACCACATGTAAATGATTACTATCAGGGCTTTTTGAACTAGATGGTTTTCTACCAAATGGCACCACCAAATTATTATTATGGCTAGAGCTTGTAAGCTCTCTAATGGTATTAATCCTTGAGATATGAATTAATAGGATATAATTTATAGGGAATAAATGCCTCTATGTAGCTAAAGTGGATTAAAATTTGTCCCCTAATATAAACTTTTACCCTACATCTACAAGGTACCCTTAGACGAAGTAACCCATGGCTGTCGATAAAGATCCTTCTATCAGGTTGGGTTGACTACAACCTCTAACTGTGTAAACCAAGGACCATGACAGCCCAGGATGACAGAGCCATGGGATCTTGATTGGGTCCATCAATTATTCCCCCACTATTCGATTTAAGAGTAAGGTGCTTAAATTTTTAATTTAAATATCAAATCTTCAAATTCCTAAATTCCTTAAGCCCATGCTGCTACTATATGTAAGATAACATATATCTCTACATATCTCATTGATGACTAGCCTTAATCAAAAGTTCTCTCTCATTATTGAGAGGGGTAATTAATTATAGGGGGTTGTGCCTATAGGAAACCAAAACTCAAATCTAAAGTCCTCTAAAAATGATGGAAAAATATATGGGTTATGTCTTATCTACAAACCCAATCTACCTTATTAAAATTTACCTCAAAACTTAATCTATTAAAAGTCCCACAAAAAGAAATGGGGGAGGCTTTGGTTGAATTATTGCAGACCACAACAACAAAATATGCCAAACATTAGAAATGCCACGAAGATATGTCCCATTTCATGTACCATTCTTGTATTTTGATCTAATATTCTAGTTAAGTAAGGAATTTTGTTGCTTAAAATTTTCTATATAATTCTAGTTCTTAAGGGACCTTGACACATACTTATTGATTGTAAACCCATTCATCAATACTTAGTTGGATGGCATACTTCTTCCCAGGAAACATAATATGTAACATTCTTTTCATTTTCCTTTCACAAAAAAAAAAAAATAGTGACATAATTTATCTAACTCATTCAAAACTCCCTTATGAACCAATGTGTGAGCTACTAGGAAAGCTGAGAGGGAAAGGAGCAAGGATTTAATAAGGATTGCCCTTCCTTAATGAGGTAAGCAATAAATACCCCATGTATTGAATCTTTTAGTTGCACATTTAATCAAATCCGAGTAATTAGAATCTATACTCCTTAAAGAAATCCTTATTCCCAAGCATTCAATCTCAGTAACAAATCTATAATAGCATTTAGGCATCCTTATCTTTTCAATCAAGTTAGAGATTTTCCACATAGGACTATTAATTTGTTGATGTTAGTCTTTAGCTTGATCCAAGAGCTATAGTTTTTAGAATATTCTTAATTTGTTTTAGAACTTGATACATCAGGTCGAGTGGGATTATTTATTATGGAATTCTATTTCTCATGGGCACAAGCAACTTGGTTAATTACATCTCAAGTTAGAGCCCGAGAATACTCTGGATTAAGGATCCAATATTATTCTTCCCAAAAAGAGGGGATTAAGATAAAAGGTAGACTAGGAAGTTCCTACTCAAAGAGGAAGAAGGGCTCAAGTGGCTTAGTCAACATATGTGGCTCAAATCCACAATCGATGGGATTAAGGTCGTAATGAGAGAAAGAAAATCATACACTCAGAGCAGGTAGAGGAGAAGGATAAAAGTGGCGTCATCCATACGACGCACATAAGTAGGATTTATAGTCCTTGAAGAAAAGGGAGTTACCCACTGATGAATCGTACTACGAGACAACGAATATAGTAGCTTTGAACCCTAAATCTAATGTTAGTTTAGTGTTCTACCAAACACTAACACCTGTGTCCTAGTTAATGAATCTAGGCTTATATCCTGCCTGAAAAGGAAACCCAACTAACCACCTAAGCGCGTAAAATCCATGTTGTCCAGTCTTTATGAAAGATGGGTAGGTAGTTTAATTATTTGGAAGTAGGACCGACTTTTAGAGAGTTTCCTAATTGGCCCTAGACTTATATAGGGTGAATGTTATTATAGATAATGTAATTAAAGTTTTAATTAAGTAGGTTTCTAATGCAATGCATGCTAGTTGAAAAGGCTTCAAAATCATGAATGCTTGAGACTTTAAAAACAAGCTTATAAAAAATAATTTTTTGAAAAGACTGAACTTTCCCAAGTCCGGCACCTCATCCTTATAAGCTAGATTATCTGGACTGTACCCATAGGCGGGGAAGTGTATTATAGAAAGGGAGAGAAAAAATGCATTAATATGCATGCAACCCCAGATGGTTCTAGTTATTCCCTAGCTCATTAAGTTTCTATGTTACTTAATTATTAATATTTTAGAATTTAATTAAGAGTAAAAATAATAATTTTATCCTTGAAAGCCTAACAAAAGTATACCATATATATGAAAAAAAGAAACCTTGAAAAATAAGGCAGGCTTTACTACACAATCAATGTAAACACATCAATATAAGTCCACTAAAAGTAAAGTAAGAAATTCTATGGCAAGTTCCATATAAATACAACTCAGGGCTGCAAAAAAGTAATGTAGGTCAAGCTTCACATACAACATCCTAAATTCTAATTCTCATGAGTTATGCAAGTATTAAAAGCCAAGCATTTCATCTTCAAGTCCTAATCTTCCAATGGATCTTCCTCCTTCTGATCATCTTCATTCGAATCATCTTCCTTCGGATTGTCTCTCTTTGAATCGTCTCCCTTTGGATCGTCTCCCTTTGGATCTCCTTCTTCTAGAAGGGTACCCAAATGACTAAGAAATTCCCTATAAAGTGCCTTTCTTTTTCTCTTTGGGTAATTAGTGTTTGAAATGACATACTTTAAAAGACTTTCCAAACTCAATATAGAACAAATTACATTATATTTTAAAAAAAGAAAATCTAGACTCAAACTCCTGCATGCTTATCCTAATAAAACATCAAAGCAATTGAATATAACACAACCCAAGTAAGAAATATTTATGTGGAAAAGTAAATATACTTGGCCACACTCTTTTAGTTTTAAAGTGGGGGGGGGGGGGGGGGGGGGGAGGGGGCTAAGCAGTCTCTAGAGCATCTGTGAAAGATATTATTAGTATTAAAGCATTAATTATTTTGCTCCTTTATTTTAGCATTGCATGAGCATGGCCGCCTGCATAAGATGGCATTAGAAATAAGAGCATTCCTAGCCCATGGGCAATCTAACGCATAAATTTCATCACAAACAAAATTCAGAAGGCATAATAATAAAATAAATATCATCACAATAACCTAGAACAATCAAATTAATCAGTACTCATGCCACACACAATCGCATTACATCATAGAAGATTAAAAAAGTAAAGCACTGACCCTAATCCTAGAGCTAGAAGTGGTGCCCTAGCAAATTTATGTGTGTGTAGTAGGCTTATGTGGCTTTGAATAGGTCCTATATAGGGTAGTTAATTCAAGTTGGTTAGAGTTCAGATTTGTTAAAAGTCTGAAAAGGAAACTTTAGTTAAGACTTAAATATTAATAGATTAGGGTCCATTTTAGTTAATTTAAATTGTGGATCAGTTTTGATGCTTAGGGTATTCATTTTGGAAGTTTAAATTATATTAGCCAATTTTAGAAGGTCTAGGGTACTTCTATGTACTAAGCTAAAGAGAGTCTAAAATGTTATTATTAGAAATAGGCTAGGTTTGGGAGTTATAGCATTTTATTTAAATATTATGCCCTAAGAGGAGTAGTTAGGCTTTGTGTTTGTTGGATTTGGAGTTTTTTAGGCTAAGTTATGAGTTTTAGAAGTTTCAGGGTAATTAAGGAATTACCAAAATTATCTAATAAAGGGTATTTTAGGAGTTTTGATTCAAATCAGCTCCAAACCACTTGGAATCACCCCCAAAGTTTAGGGTTTCACTAAGTTTAAGTGTTTGAAGTTTTATGTTGAATAAGGATCTATCCTTGCTCCTAGATTTTTTCTAAGTTCGCTAAATGTGTTCTTAATTATTGTCCTTAGGGTGTCGCTACGTTAAGTGGGAATAAATTGAGTTTTAGACTAACCCTTGGGATAACATGCAAGGAAATGCACAAAAATAGTAAACACACTAGTCATAAGATCCAGGAGGGTCTAGGCTAAGTGCTCGTGTGTCCAATACATGCAAAACATGACTAAATAAATAAAGAAGCATGGTTATCATTATAATTAGTGAATGATTGGAGCCCAATCATCTACTAATCCACCTCCCCCATGAATAAGTATAAAACATGTTTAAAATTTCCACAGTAGATCTCTCAAAATTAAGGGATTTAGAAGATATGTTATTTCAAAATATTTTAAAATACATATGATAAATATATACGTTATAGAAAATATTGTAATTAAAAATAATTCAATGTAAATGCATGCATAAATATAGGAGATATCTACTGACCACACAAAGAGATTTCAAAATATTTTGAAAATAATTTTTAATTTAAAATAATTAGCATATTAACTATTTAAATAATAATTAAATAATCAAAGTAACTAGGTAAAATAAAAATTGACCAAAAATTTAATTTTAGAATCTAAAAAAATATTTTTAAAATAAGATATATATTTTTCTAAAAACTTTGAGGAATTGTATGTAATTTTTTTATTTAAAATGAATTTATAGCAAATTATCGAAGTTTAATACAATTAATGACTATTTCTTATAATTAAAATAATTAAAAATATACTTAAAATTTTATGGAAATTTTATTTTTAAATTAAAGGGGATAATTTTTTGAAAAAAATATATTATATTCTTATATTTTTCTAATTTTAAATTAATTTTTGAAATTTTCTGATTTAAAAAATGCGTTTAAAACAATTTAAAATTAATTTCTAATTAAAATAATGATGGCGACGGCGGGGGGCCACGTGTCGGCTTGTGACTGGTACCGCAGTTCCAGCCAATCATTGCCAATGATTGTGCTGCCGAGCAATCATTGGCAATGATTGCACGTAAAATGATGCGACACTTATCCGCGTTAGTACGGATCGAGCACCGTTCGGTCCCGCGCGATATGGATCAACTGCTTTGATTGAGTTGAACAAAACGAACAACCATGATATCGATTCCGCAGTTTGGATGAAATTGCATAATGATGGGATCTCTGTCTTTGATCAAGCAATCAACGGTAGAGATCTCGTACACTTGAAATTAGGGTGAAATTGAGAACCTAATGTGTTTTTTTATTCGTTCTCTTGAACGGCTCAATGAAACGCAATGAAATTTTAAACACAAGTAACACAAATGAAGAGCATTAGTGGGGGAGCATTTTTGCAGATGTATGAAAAATTATTTAGGCCTATGTGTTCTAACCTAGATCTTAGGTTTTTAAAGGATTTTATTATTGGATCTTCAAATTCTCAACACGATTTAGCTTGTAGATTGCCCTCTTATGTTTCCTTAGTTGAAACCTTGATCAAAAGAGCCATAGATCAAATCAATCAAGGCCTTGGATGGATCAAGACTTGATCTCACTGGAAGCTCATCACCGGTGGGGTTTGATTGGTGGATTTGAGTTGGGGAAAGTTAGGAAAGATTGCGGGAGCTTAAACAAGAAAGATTTTAGCTTGAGATGGCTTGGGGAATGAGTAGAATGCAAGAGACCCTCTAAGATGTTCTAATAGGCCTAAGTTCATGATCAACAACTAGGATCAAAATTAGGGCTAATTAGGAGGGAGGTGAGATGATTTCGATGAGATTTGAATGAGGGGAACATTAATAAGGCTTTAAATGCATTAAAGGAGCCTTAATTTGATTGAAATAGGTCAATTTGACCTATTTAAAGCTTGGGTTGACCAAGTCAACATTTGCCTTGGTCAACCTAGTCAATTAATTCCAAAGGGTAGGGGGGTTGAGCATAAGAGCCTTTCAATTGACTTGAATTTGAATTTAGGCTCTAATAGGCTAAGTGGGTCAATCTGGGTTGAACTGGTCAACTAGGTTGACCCAGGGTACTGGACTAGGCCAATGGGTTTGACTGACCCATTAGGTCTAAGGGAGAAGAGAATTGAGCCTGAGAGTGTCTGAATTTGATTTGAAGTTAAGAAAAGGGGTTTTGGTTAATTTGGGTTAACCTAGATTGACATGGTCAACTAGGTTGACCCAAGGCCTAGGTCTGGGCTCAACAGACTTGGTTCGACCCACTGGGTTGAATGGGAGGGGTCTTGGGGCCTGGCCTGGTCAATTTGACCAGGTCAACTCCTTTAATCCAAAGCTCTAGTAAAATCAAGGTCAGCACCCCTCTCATAATTAGCTTTATATAGCAACTCAGATAATATAATAAATATATATAGATATAATGGACAACCTTATCTAAATCCACATTTAGCTCTTATCCACTGAGACTTATTCCCATTAATAACAATAAAAAATCTAGGATTCTTCACATGTTGCATAATCTAGTTAATAAAATTATTTCATTGCCATAAAACCAAATTTTTGGAAGCAGTACCTAAATTTGTTAAAATTTTCTTATTGCCAATAAGAAATGTTATGATAAATATTTACTGGGGACAAAAGCCACTTGTTCTTTAAAAATCAACATTGAAATAATTAATTTCAGTCTGTTTATAAGCATTCGAATGGCAACCTCATATGTAGTTTAACATATGTTGATTGTCCTGAATTTTGAAGGACCTAGAACATTCTCTAAGTTGGGAATAAGAACAATAATTGTGTCTTTCCAAGAAGATGGAATATAACTAATAAAAAAGAAATTATTTATTATAACCCATAGTTCTTTCTAAATAAATTTTCAATAGAACTTAAGGAATGAAGAAGTTATGCCATATATACCACAAACTTAATTAATCCCATATGTTTGATAGCATGATATAGTTCTTCTTCTGTAAACTAAATAACAAACAAACATTGAAAGGATTCTTCTATTTTCTATCCACTAGGAATTTAAATCCTTCCTTCAAGCAAAAAATCTCACTTTATTCACTTTTATTTTTAAAAAGTATATTGAAAGTGTTCTCAATAGCTATAGGGTCTTAAGCCCATTCACCATATGATTGTTTTAGTTAATTGATTCTTTAGCATTCTTTCTATCCAATGTCTCTGAATTAAAAAAAAAAGAGACTTTACATCTCCTTCATCCGTCCATCTCACCTTTACACATTTCCTCCACCAAATAGCTAACTTGGCCAAAGTTACATTAAGCTCTTGAACCATTTAGCTACAACAGTTATAATATCTCATTAAGAACCTTGAACATTTTACATTCTAAGTCTAGTCATGCAAATAACCAATGTCAACACTCCTGGTTGTTCTTCTTCCGTCAAGTTTATACATCACACTAATTTTAACTATACATATGGTAACTATATCATTAAATAAAGAGCGGGATAATATTGAAAACATCTTTGAACAGTTATAGAATAAGAGTTTTCATTAGTACTTAATAGGCATTTTACTTCATCAATCCAAAATAAGAGAATTTTTCAGATATAGAATAAATAATAAGCAAACTCATTATTATTAAACTCATAAAAGAATAAAAATACAAGAGAGTGATATCACCAGGAAGGATCAAATTATATCCTCTACACTCCTCACTTTAACTTGCACAGTTGCTTCAAGAAACATAGGCTAAATACTCTAAATGATTATATCGTGTACTTCTCTAGCCTCCCTTAGATTCTGCTCTAATAGGGAATTAGAGAAGTACTCTAAAAAGTATTGAATTTACACACGTGTCTAAACTCTCTTATAAATATAACATCATAACTATTTATAAAAAAAAATAAAAAGGCAACTACCACTGCGACACCTAAAATAATGGCACTACGATGTCCCTCAAGTGAACTAGTGTCTCAGCAATGAAGCTTTTGCTCCACCTCGGTCCTTGCTGGTATGGATTAGTTACTTGGTGAACAATCACATCACTTTATTAATAGAATGTGCCCCATGGAAGTTACAACTGTAACACTGCGTCGTTGTGGACATTTGAGCGTTGCAACGCTCAAGTTCAAAAAATGTTGCCAAGGCATGTGAAATTGTAGTGTTGTAACATTTGCAAATAGAGAATCCAATGCTGCCAAGCTAACTTTCTAACGTCACAGTGCTGACATTAATGTGAATATTTTTATGTTGATGTCACATTGCTTGCAAATAAAGAACTCGACACCGCCATGTCCGAATTAGAGCGCCTTAGCGATATTGAAGAAAGTGTTGTGAAATTATTCCATTGGATGTCATGATGCTATTGACTATTTAAAAAATTTTCCTATTTTTTTGTTTTTCCTCCACAAAAATAACTAAAATGCATTTTCACTAAAAATAAAACATATAAAAGAAAATAAAATTTATACTTATAAAATTCTCCCCAGCTTAATATCTTACCTATCCTGATGCAAATAAAGAAATATATATTTATGTTAAATAAAATAACCAAAATAAAAATTGATAATTTAAAATTACTAAAATATAGGATAATATATCATGGACTAGAAGTAGTCGAAATGAATAAAGTTATAGTTCTAATTTTGAAAATACTAATAATTATCCTAATTTGCCATCCTTATTATTGCTTAATTTGAATTCATATATTATAAATATAATCATTGGCTTTTGAATTTTGAATTAAATAATATACCTTAAAGATTAGATGTGTTTGTAGTTAAAATTGAAAATTTACAAGTTCACCAATATTTGTACTAGTTCTTCTATCTTATCCTTTTTAAATTTAAGTACATGATTATAGTTAGACTTTAAATTTTTACCTGATACTAATTTTTGTTCATAATCATTTTTTTTTTCTTCTTTTCTTATAAAACTCTTTTACTTTTATTTTTGTAGAGTACATATTTAATGATTTTCAATATCAATTTTGCATAAAATCTTCTTACAATCTTAAAATGATTAATATAAGGATCTAATAAGATTACTAATTCCAAATTCAGGTTGCTTAATCTAGGATTTTTAATTTTAAACTAGTCATATCTATTCTTTAACCTTAATTATTCATCTTCAATGCAAATTTCAATGTAAAAATGTATAACTAATAAATTCATGTTAAGTTAATAATTTAAATGATCTATGTTAGTAAATTATTAATTTTTCTAATCTATGAATTATAAAGCAGTGTTCATTTGAACTATGATATAGGGTTTTATTATTATCATAATTTTATATAATTTTTAATTACCATTTTTATTGGGGTAAATAAAATAATTGGAATTTATAAATATTAATGGAAGGTAATATTAAAACTTAATCATAAATAAATTTAATTAAATGTAAATAACAATAATATAAACATTAATAATTTCAATTTAATGATAGAAAGGTACAAAACATGTGATACAACATAATCTAATATAATATAAAGATAACTAATGCTATAAGCACCTTCACACATTTAGTGGCTATCAATACCATGAAAAATCATTAAATTAGTGCAAAATAATCATTTCATGATGTTATTAGGACCCCCTCCCAATCAATGAAATGAAAAAGAAATAAAATGAAAACATACTACAAAACAAAAGTAGAATACAATCTCTTACTCTGTCTCTCTTTCTCTTCAAGCCAAGAACAACTTCTAATTAGCCTAGTCTTGGCTTCCAAACAAAAGGATCACTGGATGGAGATGATGGAAACTGAAGCTGATTAGGATGCGCCATAAAAGGACTACATCTAAACATTCCAATATAGCATCATTAAAGTTAGTAGTTTATATATAATATTTTTTTTTAAATGATTTATATTGTGAGCCATCCTCATTCTCATATCAAACTGCCAATCTTTTGAATCCTCATAAAATTGTGTCACCTTTTCATCTTCCCTCTAAGTTCAACTACCAGATATCTTAGAGTCTTATGAGTTTTAGTACTCCATTTTCTACTGTTGGGCCTCTCAGACACCATAGGTGGACTGAGGTCTCCTTCTTCTTGCTCTTTTCAGCTTGCTTGAAGCCCAAATTTTTTTTCTTTTAATAAGGGTTGTAGTGGGGAATAATTATTCTTAAATTTCATCCCCCCTTACACCTACAACAACACACAAAGCATAAACAAGAGAAAGGTGACCTAATCCAACTGAAGTGGTTTCACTAATGATGTACATGAGAGAGGAGAAAATAAGTTTCCCTACATTAATAGAATACCCCCATTTGAATAGCATAATTAAAAAGGGCATAATCACGGGCAACTTCACTAATATTTCTATTAGGCAGTAAATAGGCTGAGATGAAATAGTTCTAGGCCTTAGAGGATTCGGTCAGGTAGGTGGTAGGGAAATTAATAATTTTACTTTCTCTCTTTTTCTAACTCACTCTACTATTAGGTCCATATAGAACATTCATAATGTCTTGAGGATCTATATGAGCCCCAATAAAAGCTATATTTTTATCAAATCCAAAGTCCCTAAAATTGTAAATTTTTTTATAGCCACTGAATAAAAAGGGACCCACTTACTCCTAACATAATATTTATTTTCAACATCCCCATTTTTATATGAAAAAAATTCTTGAACCACATTAACAATTGCAGCAAATGGTTTTTCACAAAAATGCCCCAAACCTCTACTGGTAATAATTTGCATAATTTTGTAGCTAGGATTCTAACAACCCCCTCTTTGGAATTAGTTACTCGATTACAACCATTATAGGAAAATCAGTTATTTACGATAGAAAAATTTGCCACAAATCTAATAAAATCCATCACAAACACTAGTTTGTGGCAACACTAGTTTGTGGCGGATTTGTGATATATTGTCATCTGTCAGTAAAACACATGTCACAAACTTATTTACGATGGAATGAATCCACATTAATTTTTTTGAGGTTGATTTATGGTGGATTTGTGGTGGGCAATCTACCAGAAATTTGTGATAGATATTCTTTTATAAATTGGGGTTGATTTCCTACCACAAATCAGCCACAATTTGTTATAAAAACTTCAACAAAAACTTTGATACTCAATCTTCATATCGATGTTTACGACAAAAATTTCGTTGGAAACTTATAGCAAAAAAAAATGTTTGAAACTTATAGCAAAAAAAAAAAAAAATCTACAATCATTTATTGAGCTTTCCAATAGTAACAACAATCCAAATTTTCAGTAATAACAGTAATTCGATAATAACAAACAATTACATAAATCCAAGAAGTAATACTAAAATAGTTATTAAATATAACAATAATACAAACAAAAATGACTATCTAAGTTACAATAGTTCTTATACATCAAAAGAAAGGAAATACAATAAAACTCTTATACAAATAATATATTATTGCTTGTTGTATCAACATTGTCATGCTCTGGCAATATAGTAGGCACAAGTTAATTTTGCTAATATGCTCTCTCAATCTCCTAAGCTCATCTAATATCTCAAAGGTCATGTCTGCTTGATCTTTAGGGTCATTTTTCTATTCTAATAATAAGTTAGCCACCAGTTGGCTAACTTAATTGTCATGGTTGTATACAGAGTAGTTGGAGGCAGCAAAGGGTTGTCTCTCATACCCATAGTCTAGTGAGCCTAACCCATACACTTGTCCCATCTACATTCCTCCTACTGCCTATGACCAAGTGTGGTAATAAAAAATTTATGTGGTACCCATAGCGGATCCCTTGCCATCTGCAACCTTTCTCTCTCGTAGATGTGTTTACTCATTATATAAAGCATAACATAATATTAATCTTCATTTATGATATTTATTTAAGAATTATAATCTTATATACTTACGTATGCCTCCCTCACTCACTCATGCACCCACTATTTATCCAATGGAGCTTGTTAGTGTTGCAATGCAAATCGATTGTGCTGGGTTCTCTACCAAGTATCTCCTTTTGTAACATATTTATATTAACATGTATAACATAAAAAATTATTAAAATTTTTTAAAATTCTTACCAATCAACATCTGTAATCAGTGTGTGGAATAGAGCCTCCAATAAGGAGGGAGCTACCAAGGCCCCTAATATCAGAAGCCCAATTATATTATTCTGCTCCCTCCTTATTGTATAATCTTGGCTACCCAAAGTAGTACTAAGCTCAGCCCAAATTCCCTCTCCAATCAAAAGAGGTGCCTTCCCTATCCTCTTGATGTGTGTGAACATGTCACGCAGGTGAGTTGAGTTAAGTTCTGATTTGAGTACCATGCTCAGGAAACAAGTAGAAATCTAATTATATGTACCAAATAAGAATACAATAAATTATTTATTAGCTTAACAAAATATGGAGAGATGTTAATAATATATGTAATAAACTAACCTCAAACTCCTTAAACCATATATCCTACTTTTCCTTTAGGATTTTCTTCTAAGAGATATATGGAGCATAATACCTGCTATGTATAATATCCTATTTCTTATGCGTGGGCTACTTTAATAGGTAAAAACAACAAAAAGTATTTAGTTCAACAACATCATATCTTAAATTTATGAGTAAAATAAAACATACACATTTATGCATGTGTCACCCTTAGGCTGTATCAACATGCACCATCTGCATTCGGGGTAGTGATAGCTTGCGTCAAAGATCCTGCTATATTTGAGGTGGAAGGTCAAGCTACATTGGGCTGAGGGGTTGGTGGGTAGTAAAATGGCATAACATATGATAGATAGGGATAAGTAGCAGGGTATCCATAATAAGATGATGGGGCTAGTATGGGTAAAAGAGAGCCATCTGTCGATGATCTGGTGACAAAAAGTGGGGGTCTATGGAGTAAAATGGAGGACTCCTTACATAAGGTGTAGTCAAAGGGGGGGGGGAGGTTGGTTATGAATGATAGGATGTGAAAAGGAGGTACCCTCAGTACCTCCATGCTTACTGGATCATCCATTGGTACACTTCCTACACCTAAAAATATTTGTGATCGACCACCAATGGGGCTCCTCTCCTCCAGAAGACTTCTGTAATAAAAAAAAGGAATAATTAACTATAATTGTATATTTATAAATATGTAAGAAATAAGTAGTAACTGCTATTATGCTAACATGTAATAAAGGGAACTACTATATGTGACATTGACATGTAAAAAAAAAGGAACAACTTTATATATGATAACATGTAAAAAATGAACTACTGTACATGTGCTAACATGTAAAAAAAAAAAAACTAGGTGATTCACATTTACCTCTTATGGGGACCACATCCTCACTACTAACATCTTCAATGTTCTCCTCATTGTCTAAGTTTACCTCATCTAACTACAACTTAGTTTCATTACCGACAATTTGACCATCTACATCATTAGCAAGTTCTTTAATGTTTGACATACACTCTTATTGATGTTCTACTAGTATTGATTTAGTATTCTCAATAACCCCTAGGTTTTTATTGATGACTACAAGCCAATCTTACTTACCCCGCAGTCTACCTAGATTATTCACAAAAAAAAACTTGGGTAGCCTAGCTAACAAAAACAAATAGAATATATTTTTCATATCTTCTTCCTCACTACACTACTATAATTCCATAAAGTGGATGCACCCTTATACCTCTATTTTGCATTGGATCAAACCAATCATAATAAAAATGATACAAATTGTTCCCTTCACTAGAATATTCCAACTGTAGTACTTCCTATAAGACCCCATAATACTAGCAATCATCACATGTATTATTGTTCACTTAAAAACATACAACACAGTTTTTTATTTTATGACCTTCACACCAAGCATTAGTTTGAAATTTGTAACCATTAAAAATAAAATTTGCTAACATTTTTTTACTCTCATGGGACTCTATGCTAGATTCATTATTCCTTGCTCTTGCAAATCTCTGGCATCATTGTGGGCCTGATTAGTGTAAAAAGTGTACTATGTTATTATCAATCTCACTAAGTTAATTGATTATATATAAGGTTAAAGTAACTTGTTCAAATATATCTTGATTCTTTGAACTAGTGTGAAAATTCATATTCTAATCTCTTTTTTTTGCTCTAATAGTGACGTTATAGTCATACCATTAATGAACATCCTATAAACATTTTGAATTTAGGGTATCTATGTTTGAGAATACTACAAAATGTAAAAAAATCTTAACTTAAACTTACTGAAGACATGGCTCAACTTCAACACAATTAAGTAGTGTGTGTAATGTGGCAACTTTCATCTCCTCATCTATTAAAAAATGCACACTACAAGCGCCTACTACCTCTCCATATTGGTTGAATATTGATATGTTACTGGTAGATGGACATGCATATAAATTACCCAAATTTCAAGGTACAATGTTTCTTATTTATTGTAACTTTTATTAAAGTACTATGAGCAAAATTGAGTAGTCTCATACATTAAGTATGCTTCAAATTTTTTATTAAAATACCTGAATGATATATGGTTATGAATTAAAAACTTGATAATAGTATTTGATATGTTATATTTGTACATATTTTCTCTCAAAAGAATACATCCACAGATTTTGAATAGGTCTACCAACTCTAGTCTCATATGGTAAATACACAAGAAGATGTTGCATGGTGTCAAAAAAAAAAAAAAATCCTAGAAGGAATATCTTCTCAAGCTTGCATAGAATGAAATGAATGGAATGCTCATTATGAAACAAAGCTTCTTCATTATGTTTGATGATCATGCCCGTGAAGAAGATACTTGGTTCAGTCAAGGAATTTATGATTGAATCTGGAAGAGAACTAAAAGTAATTGGCAATAAACATTCCATGAAGATGTGACAATCATGGCTTTTCAATCTAAACAATCTCTCTGATCTCATGTCAGCATATCTACTGAGATTGGAAGCATATCCTCTTGTAGCTTTAGTCTTTGCACCAAATCACAAATTGCTTTCCTCTACTCTAAAGTGAAGGTGAATGGAGCTTTTAGTTTTAGAAGTTTACCATTTCCACCCTCCTTTAACTCAGGCATTTTCCTCCTACAAATATCCTTTAAATCCACCTTAGCATTTACATTATCTTTAGATTTTCCCTTGATGTTCATCTCTATATTGAATATATTATCAAAAATATTTTTCTCTATATGCATCACATCCAAATTATGACAGATCAAGTTTGTTCTCCAATATGGTAAAGACCAAAAAGTGCTCTTCTTTGTCAAATTATGAGTACCTCCATATCTGAGCACTATGAATAGTCAATGATGGAGAATCAATTATTATGGGTATAAAATTTATTATTTCAAATATTTTCTCACTACTTAACCTTGGTTGAGGTGTGTCATCTCCACTATATTTTTAGTGAAAGCATCTTTTTGTTTTCTTTAGAATTGATGGTTTTCAAGTAAGAACATGTGGTGATAGTTATAAAAGTGTTTTTGCCTCCATGCTTTAAAGTAAATGATTTAGTATTTTTCATGCAATATCGGCTATCTAACTTGCCAATAGTGCTCCAACTAGAGAACATGATGTATGCTGAAAAGTTACCAATTGTCCAAAGTTATGTTACCCTCAATATAAATTTTTTTTTTGGGTGGAGATATCATATATAACAACCCCATCATTCCACAATAAATTCAGATTATTGATTAAATGTTGTAAGAATACATCTATCTTTGCTTTTGAATTGTGTTGGACTACAATGATAAGTGTCAGTAACATGTGTTGTGTAGTCATACACAACTATGGATTAAGATTATAGGGATGATTATCACGGGCCAGGAAGATTAAGGTGAGGAAGATTATCTAAATGGAGTAAAATTACCTAGAGATAAACCTAATCTTACATTCCTTTTTAAGCAAGTGACTAACCTCCTTCCAATTTGGTTCTGTAATAAAGGTAGGATGTGTACGGTCAAACTATTTCAGAGCTTCTACTTCTGGCAGATGAGTTAGAATGCTTACTTTTGAGTTGTGTTCCTTATGCTATCTCATATGTGCAACATAGCTCATAGATGTTTATAAATGTTGCAATATGGGAATGATGGGTAAGTATAATAATCAACTTATTGGCGCATCCTTATGCTTTCTCTTTTTTCAAGAATTTGGTAAAATCTTTGGAGCAATAAAATGGTGACATGCAATCTCTAATAAATTATCCCCATAGTACAACATGCATTTGTCAACATAGCAATATATTTTTATAGCTATCAAACAAAGTTTGGCAACAATTTTTTTAGTTCAGCATAAATATATTAGAATAATATTATTTGCTAGTCTCCTTAATTAGGCCAATTAACTAATGAAAGCATTCTCTAGATACATCATATTCTTTCTTTTTGCTTAACATCTTGGAAGCAAGAGTTAACTCTAAGTGAGTAGTGCACACATTCCAATTTGGTTATTGCAAAGTATGCAACAAATCATACAAGTTTTCTTCTTCCTTATTCATAGATTCTTCTATATATTATTGAATTTATGGCCTCGTTGCATCGTAAACCAAGTCCTCAAACTTCCTAACTCTGTCTTCCTCAAATATGTTATAACTTGTAGATGGTCTACACTTAGAGTTAAAATGAGGCTCGTACTCACCATGTGAAGTTCAATACCAATATTCTAGCATGAATCCTCTATGAAATAAATCAATAGTAATCTCATATAGTGTGAGGAAGGCTTGATTTTTATCTTTAGAACATGGATAATAAAACCATTCCTCCAATATAAAGGAAGGTAATTGACAACCTACCTGAATGAAATAGTTCACTCTTTTCAAAAATTTATCTATTAATGTTTAGCATCCAAGAAATAGTCCGTTATACATCAATCTTCTGTTTTATCAAATATCCATGAAACACTTTGGCTATAAGTTCCTATAACCAAATAATAATGAAATTACTAAACGACAAGAGGGGGGGTGAATTGTGAAAAACTTTTTCTCAATAAAAAGTAATCCTAAACATGAGTTCTAATATTTTTGTTATTTTTAAAATTTTACAACAAAAACTTAAACAAATTTTCATCCTCAAATTTTACCACGCAATAATTATGAAAATTAAATGCAAGTAAAAGTAAATGACGATAAGGAAAAAACACACCAAGGGTTTTTATAGTGGTTCGGTCAAAATATGACCTACGTCCACTCCCCGGAGTCCTCAACTCCAGGATTTTCACTACCAAAAATAGTTCTCCTTTGGCCCCCCTCGGCAAGGCGTAGAAGCCTTTACAAACCACCCTTTCACCAACCCAGCATAGCGGAGTGCCAAACTCTATTTTCGCCTTCCTGGCGACGGCAGAGAACCTTCTCATTTTTCTCCCTCTTGGAGAAGGCAGAGAACCTCGAGGTCACGGATGTAGACGAGCCTATCCCTTGGAGATCCTCCCTCAAATTCTTCTAGGACCACAGGAGGAGCAAGATGCAGCAAGTTCGGAGCAACCGTGTGATCTCCCTCACACCTCTTCTCCCTCACAACGCTCACCTTCTCCTTCCTCTCTCAACCCTAAAGAACTTCTCTAGAGCTCTCTCCCTTGGAATCCCTCTCTAACCATGTTCTTCCTCTATGTAAAAATCTTACTGAAAAAGGATGATATTAACACCCAAAACGGGCTCCAAAAACCTTTGATTTCAAAAGTAGCTGTTACTGTTCGTACAGTACGATTCAACATCGTACAGTACGATCTTCATAAACAAACTTCGTCCTGATATGAAGATGTACGAACAGTTAAAAAACAATTCGTACTGTATGATATAATATCGTACGGTATAATTCACAAAATACAATTCGTACAGGATGATAGTCTGGACGACCAGATGTCGTCTTTGTTCATCGTATGGTACGATCACTATCGTATAGTACGATAAGACAAAAACCAAGAGATCGTCCAGGATGATATTCGGGATGATCAAACTTCGTCTCTGTTCATCGTATGGTACGATCCAG